>NC_042618.1:128013385-128194607 GCF_901001135.1 Rhinatrema bivittatum
CAGTTCTCACTCAGTACTTTCGCCTGAGTCCTGAAACCTTGCCTGAGATCTTCTGAGTAACCTGAATCCTTGTCCGTGTCTTCTGAGTAACATGTGTCCTCATCTGAGTCCTTCCAAGTTCCACGTCCTCGTCTTGTTCCTGCCCTCAGCCTCCGTCTGGCCTCACGCACTTGATATTCCCAAGCGGCAGGTACGAAGGGATTTGAGTGGCCGGAGGGCTACTCCTGAGACCAGCATTGCATTGCTGGGGTTCCTTGGTGCATGTAGGTCCAGCGGAGGGCTGATCCTGCTTGGTGCCTGTTCCGAGTTCCTTGCTTTAGTTCCAGTCCTGTTTTGTTCCTGCTCTGCCCGTGCTTGCATGTGCTCAACCTCCCATGGTGTGGCTCGGGGCTCCTCTCTGAGTCACGCTAGGGCCTCACTCCAGCAAGAAGCTCTAGACACCCGCTCCTCGGGGGGTCTCTCGCTTCCAACTTCCCTTCGGGGTCCTCATTAACCAAGACAACCACTCCTCGGGGGTCTTTTCTCTCTATTCATTTTCAGGATATTGGACCATTGGGTACTCGCTCGAGGGTCTATCTACTTTATATCCTGCACCACGGACCTTCGGTCCCACCATTCTACCATCAGGAAGACACCTTCACTCTGTGAGTATCTCTATGATCCAACTCCACCCACCAGCCACGGCGTTACCCGCACTGCGGGCTCCTGCCTATTGTGAACATCTGGGTGAGACTCTACTTCTGAGCATGTTGAGCATATTGGCACTTCGTGGATCAGTGCCTTACCTTCCTGCTTCATCATCTATTTACAGCAGTACAATAAAGACTCTATCCATTCTGTGTCTGCTATCTGTGTCAGTCTATCACAGTGGTTCCCCACGGGGCTCCTCCCCGTGGGCAGAGTCATCTCCATTGCGACTAAGCGTCTACAATGCCTCAAACACAACACTTAGGAAAACAGTCCAGATGTATTCCATGCATTAAGAAAGGTGGAAGGAAGGCAAAATGATTACCAAAATGGTTAAAAGGTGAGGTGAAAGAGGCTATTTTAGCCAAAAAAAGAAGGATTCATCTGAAGAAAATAGGAAAAAGCATAAGCATTCTCAAGTTAAATATAAAACATTGATAAGGCAGGCTAAGAGAGAATTTGAAATGAAGTTGGCCTTGGAAGCAAAAACTCATAAAAACATTTTAAAATATAGCTGAAGCAAGAAACCTGTAATGGAGTTGTTTAGACCGTTAGATAACCGAGGGGGTTAAAGGGGCTCTTAGGGAAGATAAGGCCATGGATGTTGGGGAGATACCAGTTCCAGAGATGGTTTTCAAGGGTGATGAGTCATATGAAATGAACCAAATCACTGTGAACCAGAAAGATATAGTAGGCCAGATTGGACAAATAAAGAGTAGCAAATTACCTGGACCAGATGGTATGCACCCCAGGGTTCTGAAGGAACTAAAAAATGAAATTTCAGATCTATTAGTAAAATTTCTAACCTTTCATTAAAATCATCCATTGTAACTGGAGGGTGGCCAATGTAACCCCAACATTTATAATGGGCTTCTAGGGGCGAGCGGGAGGAAACTATAGACCAGTGAGCCTGACTTCAATGTCGTGAAAAATAGTGGAAACTACTCTACAGATCAAAATCATAGCGCATATCATAGAGCATATCAAAAGAAATGGTTTAATGGAACATAGTCAGCATGGATTTACTCAAGGGAAGTCTTGCTTACAAATCTGCTTCATTTTTGAAGGGGTTAATAAACATGTGGATAGGGTGTATTTGGATTTCAGAAGGCATTTGACAAGATCCCTCATGAGAGGCTTCTAAGAAAACTAAAAGGTCATGGGATAGGAGGTGGTGGTGTCCTTTCAAGGATTAGAAACTGGTTATAAAAGACAGGAAACAGAGTATGATTAAATGGTAATTTTTCTCTGGGAAAAGGGTAAACAATGGAATGCCTCAAAGATCTGTACTTGGACCGATGATTGTCAATATATTTATAAATGATCTGGAAAGGAATACGACGAGTGAGGTAATCAAATTTGCAGATTCAAAATTATTCAGAGTAGTTAATTCACAAGCAAATTGTGATAAATTGCAGGAGGACCTTGTGACACTGGAAGATTAGGCATCCAAATGGCAGATTAATTTTAATGTGGACAAGTGCAAGGTGTTGCATATAGGGAAAAATAACCCATGTTGTACTTACACTATGTTAGGTTTCCATATTAGGAGCTACCACCCAGGAAAAAAGATCTAGGCATCATAGTGGATAATACATTGAAATTGTCAGCTCTGTGAGCTGCAGCAGTCAAAAAAGCAACAAAATGTTAGGAATTATTAGGAAGGGAATGGTGAATAAAACGGAAAATGTCATAATGCCTCTGTATCACTCCTTGATGAGACCGCACCTTGAGAACTGTTTACAATTCTGGTCGCCGCATCTCAAAAAAGAAATAGTTGCACTGGAGAAGGTACAGAGAAGGACGACCAAAATGATAAAAGGGATGAAACAGCTCCCCTAAGAGGAAATGCTAAAGAGCTTAGGGCTGTTCAGCTTAGAGAAGAGGTGGCTAAGGGGGGGGTATGATAGAGGTCTTTAAAATCATGAGAGGTCTAAAAGAGGTAAATAAATGTGAATTATTTATTTACTCTTTCGGATAATAGAAGTACTGAGGTCACTCCATGAAGTTAGCATGGGGCACATTTAAAACTAATTGGAGAAAATTCTTTTTCACTTAATGCACAATTAAGCTCTGGAATTTGATGCCAGAGGATGTGGTTAGTGCAGTTAGTGTAGCTGGGTTTAAAAAAGGTCTGGATAAGTTCTTGGAAGATAAGTCCATTAACTGCTTTTAATCAAGCTAACTTAGGGAATAGCCACTGCTATTACTGGCATCAGTAGCATGGGATCTACTTAGTGTTTGGGTACTTGCCAGGTACTTGTAGACTGGATTGTTTGCTGTTGGAAACAGGATACTGGGCTTAGTCTGACCCAGTATGGCAACTTCTTATGTGCTTAACAAATTTATCTTCTTCTACAATTCTATGAACCAAGCAGACAAACTTATTCAGAAAATAGATTGTTCCAAGACAGCTATCAGCAAACAGAGTGATCCAAGACAAATATCAAATAATTAAAAAATGTACAAAAATAATAAACATACCTTTGAAGTGAGCAAACTTCATATTAGATGAAATAACTTCAAGAAGAACACCAAAACATGAACATTCTTATAGTAGGAATAGAAAATCTCACCAGAAGCAGCATGAGCCAATTTAACAAGCTCCCTTCCACATTACTGAAAATTAATAGGCAAACAAAGAGCAACATCATAGAAAATAAATAACTGCATGAATGATAACACGTGACTACTTTTATGATACTTCTATAGGCACATGCTACTAATATGGGCTAATCCCTGAAACTAGTGATTCTCATAGGAAATTCAGGGAGAGATTTGAACGGTTTGGATCATGGGTCACTTCTTCATTTCCTAGACCAAGAAGGCAGCTTGGGCATCCTAAGCACTGGGGAGAGACACTCACAGCAGCAAGTATGCTTGATCAGTCTAATCAGTCTGGCCAGCATGCACTGGAAAGAGCTCATCTCCCTCCCCAATAATTTACAGACCAGTCTTGCACACCCAGGTGATTACCCTGGTCGCTGCAAGATGGACTACTTTTATAAAAATGGTCACTAGCAAAGAATTTCAGAGGACCTTAACTCTCAAACAGGAGCATAGTAATCCAAAAAAGTTCTTTGATAATGTGATATTGGCAGGTTTTGTTTTAAAGATCATAGTTAACAACTTAAATTTAATCCACTATTATTTTATAGGTAACCAGTGCAACTCTTTCAGTATTAGGGTAATATGGTCCCATCATTTCTTTCCATAACTAGATGAGCCACAGAATTCTGTAACACTGGTAAGGCATTTAAACTGCTAACAGGCAGGCCTGTATACAAGGAGTTGCAGTAGTTAATGGTTATCAGTATGAAAGCCTAAAATCCCTGGGGTCAAGAATATATTTCATATATCTAAGTAACCATAATTTATAGTTCCCTGATTGTATAACTTGCTGGAGTTATGTCTTAAAAGTTAATTTTGTATCAAAATAGAACACCTAAGTTCCACACTAATTCTTTAAAAGGGATCATGGTCTCCAGTACAGAAAGAGAAGACACATTCTGACTAGTCAAAAAGACTTCCATTTCTTGAAAAACACATTGCCTCGGTTTTGGAAAAATTCAACACCAAGTGATTTTCACACATCCAGTAATTATTAGGGATGTGAATCGTTTTCCATATCGTCTTAACGATAGAAATCGTGTGGCAGGGCAAGAAAATCGTCTTAGGCACGATTTTTTAGTTAAAAAATCGTTAAAAATCGTTTTTTCCGATTAGTGCGCACTAACTCAAGTTAGTGCGCACTAACGGGAGTTAGTGCGCACTAACTGGGAGTTAGTGCGCACTAACTGAAAATGATACAATTTGACACTTTTCAGGTCAGTTAAGGTCAGTTTAGGAATGAATATGTATTCCTATTGGCTGCCCTCTATTTATTCATGTTACCAAGTTTCCTACTGACAGTATATGGGGGATGGGAAATGGAAACAGTTGGTAGCTTGACAAAACAAGTAATGTGATCAGTCAATGTGACTAGAACTTGTGCCCTAACCCTGATACCAGGGGTATTGTGATCTTCCTGCACACAGTGCCCTATCCCTATTAATACCAGGAGTGTTGTGATCTTCCTGCACACAGTGCCCTATCCCTAATACCAGGGGTGTTGTGATCTTCCTGCACACAGTGCCCTATTCCTGATACTGGGGGTGTTGTGATCTTCCTGCACACAGTGCCCTATTCCTGATACCGGGGGGTGTTGTGATCTTCTTGCACACATCCGATATCAGGGATAGGGCACTGCATGCAGGAAGATCACAACACTCCTGGTATTAATAGGGATAGGGCACTGCATGCAGGAAGATCACAACACTCCTGGTATTAATAGGGATAGGGCACTGCATGCAGGAAGATCACAACACCCCTGGTATCAGGGATAGGGCACTGTGTGCAGGAAGATCACAATACCCCGGAGGAGTGAGGGTCAGGCAGCTCCCCCCTGTCTGTGAAGCCAGCCTCTCACTAGTAATGCAGGGAGGGAGCTGTCTCAGACTTCACCATCCCCCCCCCCCCCCCTTACCCACACACCATTCACTAGCTGGGACATGGGGGAAGTCAGGAGTGAGGGTCAGGCAGCTCCCCCTTGTCTGTGAAGCCAGCCTCTCACTAGTAATGCAGGGAGGGAGCTGTCTCAGACTTCACCATCCACTAGGGATGTGCAGAGCAAAATTTTATGTTCATATTTTTTATGTCCGAAAGGGGGTCCCACTTGCGGCCAATATGGACATAAAAAAAATCCAATGAGTTGGGTATATGTACATATGTGCAAAAAAAAAATTTAAACCCCCTCACCCTCCTTAATCCCCCCCCCAGACTTACCACAACTCCCTGGTGATGGAGCGAGGAGTGAGGACGCCATTTCTGCAATCCTTGGCGAGAAGCATGTGACGTCGGCGGCACGTCGAGTGACGCCGGCGTCACGTGATTCCCGGCTCCTTCGCGCCGGACGGCTCGTTCGGCCCAAAAAGAAACTTTTGGCCAGCTTGGGGGGTCAGGAGGCCCCCCCAAGCTGGCCAAAAGTTCTTTTTGGGCCGAACGAGCCGTCCGGCGCGAACGAGCCGGGAATCACGTGACGCCGCGTCACTCGACGTGCCACCGACGTCACATGCTTCTCGCCAAGGATTGCAGAAATGACGTCCTCAGTCCTCGCTCCATCACCAGGGAGTTGTGGTAAGTGGGGGGGGGGGGGGGGGATTAAGGAGGGTGAGGGGGGTTTATATTTTTATTTTGGCTCAACAATCGCGATTTCCCACATATCGAACATATCTATGTTCGATATGTGGGAAATCCGATCGTTTATGTCGAATCAATTTTTTAAGTAAAAAAAAAATATGAGTTGCGTTTTACTAATGCGGTCAATCCGAATGCACACCCCTACCATCCACCCCCCCCACTCACCCACACACCATTCACTAGCTGGGACATGGGGGAAGTCAGGAGTGAGGGACAGGCAGCTCCCCCCTGTCTGTGAAACCAGCCTCTCACTAGTAATGCAGGGAGGGAGCTGTCTCAGACTTCACCATCCTCCCCCCCCCCTCACCCACACACCATTCACTAGCTGGGACATGGGGGAAGGTCAGGAGTGAGGGTCAGGCAGCTCCCCCCTGTCTGTGAAGCCAGCCTCTCACTAGTAATACAAGGGAGGGAGCTGTCTCAGACTTCACCATCCTCCCCCCCCCCCCCCCCACCCACACACCATTCACTAGCTGGGACATGGGGGAAGTCAGGAGTGAGGGTCAGGCAGCTCCCCCCTGTCTGTGAAGCCAGCCTCTCACTAGTAATGCAGGGAGGGAGCTGTCTCAGACTTCACCATCCTCCCCCCCCCCCCCTCACCCACACACCATTCACTAGCTGGGACATGGGGGAAGTCAGGAGTGAGGGTCAGGCAGCTCCCCCCTGTCTGCGAAGCCAGCCTCTCACTAGTAATGCAGGGAGGGAGCTGTCTCAGACTTCACCATCCTCCCCCCCCCCCCCTCACCCACACACCATTCACTAGCTGGGACATGGGGGAAGTCAGGAGTGAGGGTCAGGCAGCTCCCCCCCCTGTCTGTGAAGCCAGCCTCTCACTAGTAATGCAGGGAGGGAGCTGTCTCAGACTTCACCATCCTCCCCCCCCCTCACCCACCACACCATTCACTAGCTGGGACATGGGGGAAGTCAGGAGTGAGGGTCAGGCAGCTCCCCCCTGTCTGTGAAGCCAGCCTCTCATAGTAATGCAGGGAGGGAGCTGTCTCAGACTTCACCATCCTCCCCCCCCCCCCCCTCACCCACACACCATTCACTAGCTGGGACATGGGGGAAGTCAGGAGTGAGGGTCAGGCAGCTCCCCCCCTGTCTGCGAAGCCAGCCTCTCACTAGTAATGCAGGGAGGGAGCTGTCTCAGACTTCACCATCCTCCCCCCCCCCCCCTCACCCACACACCATTCACTAGCTGGGACATGGGGGAAGTCAGGAGTGAGGGTCAGGCAGCTCCCCCCTGTCTGTGAAGCCAGCCTCTCACTACTAGTGGCAGGGAGGGAGCTGTCTCAGACTTCACCATCCTCCCCCCCCCCCCTCACCCACACACCATTCACTAGCTGGGACATGGGGGAAGTCAGGAGTGAGGGTCAGGCAGCTCCCCCCTGTCTGTGAAGCCAGCCTCTCACTAGTAATGCAGGGAGGGAGCTGTCTCAGACTGGTATCAGGGTTAGGGCACTGTGTGCAGGAAGATCACAACACTCCTGGTATTAATAGGGATAGGGCACTGTAAGAGATGACTGTAGTAGATTGATAAAGATCTGATGTTTCTGCTCTCCTCACACCAAACAAAAACAACACACAAGCAGAGAAGCCCTTCTTACAAAGCTGAGCTAGTGAGTTAAGTAGGAGGAAAAGTAAACATACTGGTGCCAGTGTGGCTACTTAAAAAATACACTTACCAACAATCAATTACATATATTTGAACTGTGTACAGTTCCAGCCAGGACCACCTTTCTAAAATGCACAGTGATTGGCAAATTCAACATGCACTAGCATTTCAGGTGCCTGCTAACAAAAATAATAACAAACAAGTTCTAGTCACGTGAGTGCTGATCATTACATTACTTTTTTTGTCAAGCTTCCAACTGTTTCCATTTCACATCCCCCCAACCATATTGGTAACATCAATAGATAAGAGCACAGCCAGCCAATAGGAATACGTACATACATATTCATTCCTAAGTGACCTTTACTGACCTGGGAAGTGTGAACACTTTGTTTCATTTTCTGTTGGTGTTCGTTAGTTTCCAGTTCCATTTCCCATCCCCCAACCATCACGTCAGTGGGACCTTGGTAATATCAATAGATAAGAGGGCAGCCAGCCAATAGGAACACATATTCATTCCTAACTGACCTTCAGTGACCTGGAAAGTGTTTATTTGTATCATTTCAGTTAGTGCGCACTAAATCGAGTTAGTGCGCACTAACACGATTTAAACGATTTTTAACGATAAATCGTTAGAAATTTCTATTGTATCGTGTTCTATAACGATTTAAGACGATATAAACATTATCGGACGATAATTTTAATCGTTGAAAAACGATTCACATCCCTAGTAATTATCATATCAAGTCCAGCGGTAATTTTGGACAATACAGATGACAAACTACTTCTTACTGGGAAGAATACTTGAATGTCATCAGCAAACATTTGAAATGTAATACTATGATTATCCAACAAGGAACATAAAGGCCTCAAATAAATATTTTTTTATTTTTTTATTTATTTATTTAAAATTTTTATATACCGGCATTCATGTTGCAAACACATCATGCCGGTTTACATATAACAGGGGTGTACAGTGAACAATTCAATAACCTATTAGTGTAGAAGGAAGCAGTTACAAATAACAAGGTAATAGAACTGGGAGGAGAGAAGAAAAGGGAGAGAATAACATTAGGTATAGGTATTTACATTAGTAATAACATTTTTACATGTGGAAGTGGTAGAATCTGGCTGAATAGAATTAATCAAGGCCGCTGATAATACTGATCCCTCTGGAACTTCTGCAGAAATTGAGAACCAATCTGAGACCAAATTATTAGCACATACCTGTTGCTTGAAAATAAGAGGTAAACCAAGTGTGAACCCCCCCTTGAATCCTGATCTCCTTTAACTGATCAATCAGAATACAATAGGAGAACATATCAAATGCTGAGGACATGTTTAAATATACAGCAATAACAGCTGACAAGTTCCTGGAAAAACAATTTGAAAGTGAAAATAATAAAGTCTCCATATTGTGATTTTTTTTTTTAAATCCACATTCAGCAGAATGCAAAATATCATTAGCAGCTAAGAAATTAACAAATGGTTCATAAATTACCTTCTCCATAAATTTGCCCAATATTGTCAAATTTGATATGGGTCAGAGGTTGGAAGGATTATCAGGAGGAAGATTACCTTTCTTAAAAAATGGGCCTGACAAATGCTATCTTTAAGACCCATAGAACACATAGAATTTTGTACCATGTTCTCTCACCCAAGCTTGATGGTACCCTGTTTGTTATAGGGTCCATCAAGCTAGGGTGAGAGAGCATAGTAGAAATTTCAACTTTTGGAGGCTTTCCTCACTCCAAATGATGCCAAATCTTCACCAAGGTGTACTGTGCTGTTTGTCCATCTCATTCTACATGCAAAACTGGTCCCTAAAACCTATACCACCACTAATACCTCACCTCGACCCTTCAGGTGGCCCTCCTGTTGAGATATAAATACTTATAGATAGAGTCTCTCTCTCTCTCTCATCACAGGGTACACAAAGTTTAGTGCACTATGCTAAGTTAGCATACCATGTGATAATACCTATGTAAAGCAGTAACTTTTTGGATAATCTAGGCTTAAGTGAGCTTTATGAGTGACACAGTGTTTTTAAAAATTCATCTTTATACACATATTAAATAGAAAATGACAGTGGTCTAAAGGAAAGATTAATTTTTCAGTTGTCTCATGAAGTCTTCAACTAATTTGGGTCTTACGGGAGCAAAGTTTTTCCATGAAGCACTATAAGATAATGATAAAAAAAATCTTGAAATTCTTGGAAAATTCCTTAGGCCTACAGTCAAGGTGCATATTCATATCCCCAATAATTACAATTACAATCTTAGCATAGTGTGCAAATAGTGATGTTAAAAACTCAAAGAAAAAGGTAAAATCATGACATAAAACTCCAGAATGGCAGTATAATAAAACAAAAATCCACCCTTCCATCCTCACAACTGTTTTCACATCCATTCCTATTTGACATTGGAAGTAGATTAACCTTAAGATGTGTTTTATAAAACATCAAAACACCCTTTTCTCTTTTTTTTCTCCTGATAAAAAAGTGAATGCCCTGATGGACAACATATGTTTAATAATAGGGCACCAGGGTTTGTAAGCCATGTTTCAGTCAAAAATAACACATCCAAAGCTCCTCAAGCAAGGTATCTGGTCATAATATCATATTT
The DNA here is from genome assembly GCF_901001135.1 of Rhinatrema bivittatum. Taxonomy (NCBI): domain Eukaryota; kingdom Metazoa; phylum Chordata; class Amphibia; order Gymnophiona; family Rhinatrematidae; genus Rhinatrema; species Rhinatrema bivittatum. Next base: position 128,023,547 of record NC_042618.1, read on the forward strand.
CTTAAAGGAAACAATGTTCAAATAAAACATTAATAAACTTTGAGGGGAATCAGTCCGATGGCCGTAACTTAAAGGTTAAAAAGGTGGACATAATAGACATTGTTGACGACTAGCATTAGCTCTGGAAGAGAAAGTTTTAACAGCATGTCAACCTCTTCCATTAAGAATAGGAATACAATTTTTAGCCATCGCTAGAGCAAGAATCACTGCAGTTCAAATTGCAAGTGAAGTTGAAAGCAAAGGAGTGAAAAAGGGGTCAAGGCCCATTGCCATGGCCCGCCGCCAGTGGGCCCGCCTTTGGGACTGTTGTTTTTAACCACCCTGAGGGCGAAAGATGATGATGACATAGGTAGGGGATGGAGCTTCCTGGCTCTTCCATTCAACTCACATCTGGCAGGAAAGGCAGATACAATTCATAGAGAGGCTCACGATCACCAAGGCATAAAGTTCAGTGTACAGTAGCAGCAAGGTAGATCTAATAAAAACAAATTAATAAATGACATGTATCCCTGTGTAATTTTCCTAGATTCCTCAAACCCACTTTAACCTATTATGTGACTTGTTCAATGTACTTATATTGAATTTAGTGAAAATTAAAAATGCAATTCTATTTTTATTTATCCTGACTTATTACTGTTGTACTTAGTGCCTTAATGTCAATGGCTGCTCAGTGTTCTGTCATAAATACCAGTTTTATTTGGGAAGGATTATCTTTATGAAAAGCCTTCCTGCCAGATATGTAACCCCTCCCCCTACTTGGGCCCATCTACACCTATATAATTATACCCGATATTCCCAAACACATACCTGGTATGCCCTCCCTAAATTCACTACGTCATGGGTAGTACCCTTCCACCCCCCCCCCCCCTTCTTCTACATTTATCCATTACATGACTCCATGTAGATCTTTATTGTTAAGCTATCCTCTCTTGCTACAATGCCGCAATGTCATACTGCTACATATAGATCGTTATTTTAATCTATCCTTCTTATGTTACAATGTCAGAATGTTATAATCCTATTATATAAATGTCCCTCCTTAATTTCTTTTTTACAATTTACCATGTTACAATGTAAAATAAGCAGACTTTGCCTTATTTTTTATGTTAGATGTAAACCGATGTGATATCTCGATCGAATGTCGGTATATAAAAACAATTAAATAAATAAATAAATCGGAGGGTTTCTATTCTTCTACATTCCAATATTATACTTCTAGAAATGTAGTTCCAATCAGGCCTTGCTTTTGTTTAAGCAGCACTTAACACTGTCTGAGTCTGCAGAGAGAGAGTCACTAGTAGAACATGCTGTGCCTCGCTCACTTTTTAATGTGCAGGTTCAGTCCAATCAGGTGCAATCAACCTTTGTTCTCACTCAGGCCTTTATCAAGATGTAGATATCTTGCCTCTGTTTCTTAATTTTACTTTAATTGAAATTATTTTTCAAACCAATTTATTCTCTCCTTACCTTTGTCTTAAACAATATCTTTTCTTACTAGAAAGAATTACCTTTGATCATCTTAGTCATCAAATCTATTTTTAAAAGAGAACATATTCACACACTCACTTATGAATTTTCCTTCTAAGCTTTACAAGTGTTTTTGAAACAGTTTTTTCTGTGGATTTAATGTTTATCATTCAGGGCAGTTTTCATTTCTCTAACAAAAGAAAACTTTTATTTTCTCTCTCAATCAGCAGCTGCTAAGATAAACAACTTCGGATCTCAGCAGTGTCCTAAATGCCAACAACAAACTCATTTTTCAGCTGCCATTTTCAGTTTTGCTTTGATCATTCCACCCATGACATCAATAAACAATCCCATCTTTCGCATTTTAAACCCTCAACAAAGTGATTCATTCAAGTTGCAAAAGTCCTCCTTCCTAGCAGGCCGATACAGTAATGTGCGCGTTTTTTGACGCGCTATTACCCCTTATTGAATAGTGCGCACTAATTTCTACAGAGACAGTAAGGAGATAGCCAATGGGAATGCAGAACCATACCTCTAGCTGACGAACTGTCCCCCCAATTGACACTTTTTAACTTATTGGTAATATTTTTTGTTAGTGTGCTAACAACCAGTTAGTGGCAACCTAAGTCCTATTAGGGCATTCCCCATGTGGCCCTCCTACAGTGCCCTGGCTTCCCACACCTGTGTCACACAGCAGAACACTTAGGGGCAGATTTTCAAATCGGCACACGCGGGGTACATTTGTGCACGCTACCTGGCACGAAATTGGAGCGGCCCTCGGAGGGAACTTTCCTTCCGCTCCCCCCCACCTTCCCTCCCTTCCCCTATCTAACCCACCCCCCAGCCCTACCTAAATCCCCCCCTACCTTGCTTTCCATAGTTACGCCTGCAGACACAGCAAATAACACCTGAAAACTAAAACAGATTTTAACAATTCATGCTTTCCATACCTGGGAACTTTTGATTTCCAGATGCCCTGAAATTGTCATGGATTATCAGGCAGAGAATAACTGGGGTAGTTGTGCACACACATGCTCCCTCTCATACACATACATTCTCACTCACTTTTCCACACATCAACACACATGCTCTCTCACTCTCCCACACACACGATCTCTCACTTTTCCACACATCAACACACATGCTCTCTCACTCTCCCACACACAAGCACACATGCTCTCTATCACTCACTTCCCTTGACTTAGCAGGCAGCAGCAGCAGTAGCAGCAGAGTCTTCTTCTTCAGGCCCCATGGTTAAGGAAACGACATCCAGCCACAGGGCATCAGATTACTTCCTGCAGGGCGAACTCCTCTTCCTTCTTAGCAGTGTGGCCCTACTGAAATCAACAGTGTGGTCAGCGCTGCCTTAATAAGTGGAAAAGCAGTACAGCCTTGCTGGCAATGCTGCTGATTCTGATGGGGCCACACTGTTTCTCCACTAACTAAGGCAGTGCTTACCATGCCTTCAATTTCAGCAGGGCCGTGCTGCTTTTTCTTGGCAGGATAGACCTCTTTCTTCCGCTGCCGGTGAGATCAGGTTAATCAGTGGCAGCACGGGCCTCTCCCTGCTCCCGCACCAACCCACCGGGTCTGCTGCTCTGTGGAGTTGCATGGTTTGTACACCCGGTGGTGCCAGGCCTGGCCAAGAGGCACTGAAAAAACTAGAAGTTTGCCTGGATTTCTATCATCTGACAAACAATAAGAGGTGGGTGCAGGAATGGAAGAAGCAGCCAGAAGTAAAGCCAATGGTGGAACCGAAATCTCAGTTTGGAAATAATTTTCTCCCTCTGGCCCCTTACACCTCTGACCCTAGCCTCTGTGTTGGCCATGACAGGAGGTTTGTAGTCAGCTAGGAGATCTTCAGCAGACTGCCAAGTAGAACAAGCAAGTGTTCTGGTAAGTTCTAAAACTGTGAATGTTGTCTCTATGTGGAATGACGTTGAATCTTCAAAAAAACTGTTTTTATGAAGATGTTTAAATTTCAAAGAATTTCAATCCAAAGTACAAGCCCATGATTCCTTATCTATGAAACACACCTCTAAATTAGATGTTCTTGAATCTCAAGTTTTAGAGATTTGATTTGCAAATTCAGGACTTATTTAAAAAAATGTGGTATTGAGTTCTTAAATTGGAACCCTAGTATATAGCAACAGATATTTTAAGCTTTCCTAAGACTCTAGTTCAAAGGTTCCCAAGTCTGTCCTGGAGGACCCTCGACCAGTCAGGTTTTCAGGATATCCATAATGAATATGCAGGAGATAAAATGTGCATGCTATGGAGGCAGTGCATGTTGAGTTATCTCATGCATATTCATTGTGGACATCCTGAAAAACTGACTGGCTTAGGGTCCTCCAGAACAAGTTTGGGAACCACTGCTCTAGTTGTATTGCAATCAAGATTTTTTTTAAAATATGTTGTTGGGAAGCCTACCTGGTGAGAGAGACCCAAGAGAGGATGAGGGGGACCGTACCGGTGAGACGCTGAACCCGCCTCCTAACGCCGACGTCACTAACAGCTGATGAGGCTGTGCTACAAAAGATCAGCACAGCGGCGCGCAGCCGCCGGCACGCCGAAGCCGCGCGCCAAAGGGGCGCGCCCCTGGAGGAAAAATTGAGGAGAGCTCCAAATGGGGAAGAAAAGGAAGATAAAACCAATAACGTCTACCCCAGCCTCTAAGGAGATGAAAGGCCCTATAGATAGTCATATTATCCGTAGAGGGAGTCAGCAAACTGGAGAGACTGCCCAGGAATTATCTTTCTCTTCTGGGATGAGTGCTAGTCCCGTCCAGGATCAAAGACCCATCACGGAACATAGTAATGGGGTGGTAAGTAATTTGAATACCACCACTATTACTGAAATGCCAATTTCAGCAGAAGGAGGCACCAGAGATTTGGAGCCTAGGCCATGTGCTGAAACAATGGAAGGGGAAGCTGAATTGGCAGACCCTGAAAATATCTCCTTGGCAGATATATGGAAGGCTGTAATGAAAATGGAAAAGAGACTTTCTCAGTCCATGACTCAATCCACTGTTTTTGCAGCTGAGATTAAGGGAAAGGTGGACGACCACAGGAAGAGGATAGTGTTTGGAAACTGTAGACAAAACGATGAGTAATCAAATTACCTCTTTACAAGCGAGTGGGAATGCATTTATTAAGGACTCTTTAATGATATATAGAAATCTTGAAATGCTGGAAAATAATATTCGAAGTAAGAATTTAAGGTTCTTAAATTTTCCTTATACTAAATTGCTGTCACCGCAAGAGTTATTTAAAAAATATACTAAGGAAGTGTTGGGTATAAGTAGTGATTTATTGATATTGAATATCTATTATATATCTAGTTATAAGAGAAATGGGGAAGTAAAAGAGGGTGAGTTGCATGTAATAAATGATAAAAGCCCTAATTTGACATCTTTTCTAGAAGCATCTGGGGATGATATAACTAGAGCAACATTAATAGTAGTTTTTGGATTAGAAATTGAAAAGAATATTGTTCTACAGAAATATTTTAGGAATAAAAATTTCTTATTCTGTGGTAAAACTGTCCAGGTCTTTCCCGATGTCTCTAGACCTACCCAGGTGAGGAGAAAACAGTTTTTGGCAATGCGAGGAAGAGTTTTAGCCATTGGGGCTACATTCTTCCTCAAATTCCCATGCAAATGTATTATTTTTCATCAAAAAAACAAATTTGTTTTTCAGCAACCCGATCACCTGGAGGTATTTCTTTCAGATAAGGAGGGATTTGGGGTTCATGAATAGCCTACATGATGGGTTAATTAATTAATTGATCAAATTAGGATCTCACCCACATGTTCTATAATTAGACGCATTACCTTTATAATTTTCTTATGTAGCTTCCCAGATAAAGTGGACTAAAAAATTAGGGAAAACATATAATGTTTACTTTTGTAATTTCTTTTTTTTTCTTTCTGCAAATTGATATGTAACCCCTAAAATTCCTAATTTCTTTTCATTGTAAATGTTATGAAATTCAATAAACTATAAAAAAAAAAAAATATGTTGTTGATGACCTAAGATTCTCAAGTTGATTAGTTGCCATGACTTCCAAGGTACATTACTTGACTGAAGAAAATAACTGCTTAGCTTTTAACGGTTAGAGAACAATTTTTAGAGGTATTTTTCTGGGTAAAATAGTCTGACAGAAAATAGAATTACCAACTGGCTCCAGATTTTCAAAACAGTATGATCCTATCATCTAATTTGTAGGGATGTGAATCGTTTTTTGACGATTTAAAATATTGTCCGATATATTTTAAATCGTCAAAAATCATTAGAGGCGATATACAATAGGAATTCCCCCGATTTATCGTCAAAAATCGTAAATCGGGGGAAGGGGGAGGGGAAGGGGGAGGGCGGGAAAACCGGCACACTAAAACAACCCTAAAACCCACCCCGACCCTTTAAAATAAATCCCCCACCCTCCCGAACCCCCCCAAAATGTCTTAAATTACCTGGGGTCCAGTGGGGGGGTCCTGGTGTGATCTTCCACTCTCGGGCCACGGGTGCGTTAATAGAAATGGCGTCATTTTGGTTCCTGTCCCCCGACGTCACGAGCGCAGGAGATCGCTCCAGGACCCCCCCTGGACCCCCAGGGACTTTTGGCCAGCTTGGGGGGGGCCTCCTGACCCCCACAAGACTTGCCAAAAGTCCAGCGGGGGTCCGGGAGCGACCTCCTGCACTCGAATCGTATTGCCGTATTGCAAAATGGTGCCGGCCATACGGCCATAGCCCTTTTTGCAATATGGCAATATGGCCATACGGCCGGCGCCATTTTGTATTGCAATACGATTCACATCTCTACTAATTTGCCAGGCATGCACAGAATTGTACATATATAGGTGAATTTTAAAGAGTTACACATATAAATGTGTGATAAGTGCACTTTTCATGGCTAAAATCTATTGATAATTCAGTAGCATAAATTGTACCAATTTTCAAAAGTCCACTTACATGGGTGAAGTTCATTTACATGTGTAAACCCAATTTTAAGTGTGTAAATGCTTTTGAAAATCAAGCCCTCGTGGTATAATTTGTATATGGAAACTTACCATGCCTATTTTTTTAAATACAAATGTGCATAAGTCATATCCCCACCTTAATTCTGCCCTCCAAAATACCTACTTCCATTGTGCAAAAAAGAATGCACAAAATCAGGTTACATGTGTGCATTTATGTACACTGGTATCAGGTTGATTTTCAAAGGGCTACTTACATATATGAAACAGAATTTGAAAACCAAGGCATACAAGATAACTTTCATAAAAATGCACATGGTCCTGTCTACATGTGAATATTGTGCTATGCTCAAGTATGCTCGTATTTTATAATCTGCTTGCGTATGTATGCACAGATTTTAAAATATGTTCTCTACTGGGTAGGAGGGAGTTCGGGAGGGTGTGAGAATTTCATTTCGGCCTAGCCAATATTTTTAAGGAGTCCTTCCTTTTGGAGGGGAGGCAGAAAGGAAGGACTTACCCTGCTGATGTGACCTGGCCGTATCCAACTGAGTGGGTATTGAGTGACCTCCCATGGGAAGACAACTACTCTCTCTGATCACAGGTTAAATTTCCTGCAGTAAAAGGAAGAGCAGGACCTATACTATGGAAAACCATACCACTAGAGATTAGATTACAAAGAGACATCAAACCTTTTAAAAAAAAGTTTAAAAACCTGGCTTTTTAAACAAGCTTTTTACAAAGAAAAGGGAGAACAGAAAGTAAAATGGAGCAGGCAGTAGAACATCAGCACACAGCACTTATCTCAATAGGTGTGGATTTTATTATTTTATCTCACTACTAACATAAGAGAAAATATACAGTTCATAAGAATTATACTTGCAAATAAGAATGATACAAGTATACAAGGACAAGATTTATCACATTCATCAAATAAAATTTATAATGAAAATATGTAACCGCAACTTATCGGCACTTGTTTAGAATGTATGACCGTATACATTGATCAATATTAATGTATGTGCCTCTCTGCAAACCGTTGTGATGGTATATAACTTAACGACGGTATAGAAAAGATTGTAAATAAATAAATAAATAAATAATCTACCATGCTTTAAATCCACTTTGAAGTGTCTGACCAAATGCGGTAGAAGGAATAGCAATTTTTAATTAAAATACTTGAGCTTTACTCTGAATAGTTTATTTGAATTTGGAGTAAGACAATCAATGATCTGTCCATTGAATTTGTGAAATCAGGATCTCAAATTCTCTAAGTTAAAGTTGTACTAGATAGAAGATTTTAATGAGCGGGAAGGAATAATATCTGTCACCTCTGGATGGCTAGGAGCAGCAGTACACTGAATAATCTAAATTTATCCACAAGCTGATTGTTTGGAGGGAAATATTCTGGAATATATAATCTCTATGGGATGTGTAAAATGGGCAATCTGATTTGCTCTGCACATGAACAAAAAATTGCACCACTCATTGATCCTGTGTAAATTAAGCAGACTACTTTTGGAACCAAAGGGGGCGGATATTCAAAACTCCGCGAATAGCTTACTTTTGTTTGCGCTCCAGGCGCAAACAAAAGTAAGCTGGATTTTAGTAGATACGCGCGGAGCCGCGCGTATCTACTAAAAAACCTGGGTCGGCGCGCGCAAGGCTATCAATTTTGTATAGCCGGCGCGCGCCGAGCCGCGCGGCCTACCCCCGTTCCCTCCGAGGCCGCTCCGAAATCGGAGCGGCCTCGGAGGGAATCCTCTAACACCCTCCCCTAACCTTCCCCTCCCTTCCTCTACCTAACCCACCCGCCCGGCCCTGTCTAACCCCCCCCCCTTACCTTTGTTGGGGGATTTACGCCTCCCGGAGGGAGGCGTAAATCCCCGCGCGCCAGCGGGCCTCCTCCGTGCCGGGCTGCGACCTGGGGGCGGGTACGGAGGGCGCGGCCACGCCCCCGGACCACCCAGGGCCGTAGCCATGCCCCCGTACCCGCCCCCAAAACGCTGCCGACACGCCCCCAAAATGGCGCGCCGACAGGGACCGCCCCCGACACGCCCCCGACACGCCCCCGACACGCCCCCCTCGGAGAACCCCGGGACTTACGCGAGTCCCGGGGCTCTGCGCGCGCCGGTGGGCCTATGTAAAATAGGCGCACCGGCGAGCAGGGCTCTGAAAATCCGCCCCAAATTGTATATAGTTGTTTGTATTTATTCTTGAGTCTTCTCACAGGAAAAATCTGCTTTTACAGAGAAGATTTGTTACCCTTACTTTGAGTAGGAGTTCACCCATTGGTCCTTTGCACTATTTGATTGACCACTTTGAAAAAGAACCATCACACAATTCACAATGACCCCCTGATAAAAGGATTACAGGTGCATTAACACACATATCTTTGGTTGCTTTTGCTGCTTGGTTTAATTTATGCATACTCACTAAGGATGCGCATTCATTTGAAATGAAAGTGTAAAAAGTGATGAATGAGCCATTTTTATTTTTATTATAACGAAACAATAAAATATCATGCATTTTTTGTTTTCAGGTAATATTGTGTAAAATGGGCAATCTGATTTGCTCTGTACACTATAAGCAAGCAGTGTGCCCTACTTGTTAATGGTGCTGAACCCACCCCCCTCCCCTAAGGAAGAGTGGGGTAAAGAGCATGCTACCATTTAAGTGAAGTGCATCAGAGAATAAAAAAAGGAGGAAAATGCAGCTATAGTATATAACATGAGCCAGCAGCCCAGGAAATTCAGAGTGAGATTGAAAAGGTTACAGTTTTGCTGGGAGAAGAGGTATCTGTTCCCTTAGTCACTATGGGGAGTAAAGTGTCTGTCCCCCCTTAACCCCTATCCCAGCTCCAGGTATTTGGCAGGAAAAATTACAAGCCCTGTTAAGAAGTGAGGGAAAAACTCTGCATGATGTAGTAGAGATTATATCCCAGTGGGACAGCCAGCCTCTTCCCCTGATACACTGATTGGTACCATAGGGAAGGTGTCAGAGAAGTGCCTGCAGGCACTTTTCTGACACCCCATTATGATACCAGCCCATACAAGAGGTTGAGAGTATTCTCAGGAGTTGAGCCCACTCCACTAGGAGGGGAGAAATTTAACCAATGGATGGTCTTGGCCTTTCAGATGCTATAAGAATGGCAATGAACTGAGTTGGAGAAAAAGAAGAGGGTGACAGAGAGTTTGCATGCCCCTGCCCTTGATGCAGTAATGTCTCTGAGCTTTCCAAGTCTGATGTTACTGCTCACGATTGCTTGGACATTTTAGAAGGCATGAATGGTACTACAGAAGACAAAGAAAATTGCTTTATCAACTTCAAACCTACCATGCAGAGGCCTGGGGAAAAGTTCTCAACATGCGTCCCATCTATAGCGTGCCCTACTGAAAGCTGCGAGGAAGCGGGCAAACACAGCACAGGATATGGACAGGGCTATAATTGAACAGATAGTCAAGGGGGATCTTATAGTCAGATGTGACTGTGATGAAAATTGGTTTAGCAGAAAAGAGGAAGGATCCTTCTCCCTTTGCTATTGTAATGAGGGGGATCAGGAAAGAGGAAGACCAAGAGGCTATGAGGAGCTCTCTAAGTTACTCCAGTAGAGAGGGACCCCACCTCAAATTAGAAGGGAGGGTAATACCAGAGGTTACGACCCTCCAGGATCATCCAAAAACCCCTGCTATGGTTCAGAATCCACAGGAACAAAAGAGTAAGGGAGGGGACCCTGAACCCACCTCAACTCCAGAGAAGGAGTACAAGGCTAGAATCCATGAGTTGGAATCAAGGCTGAAGGCTCTTCAGACCAGACTCAACTTTCCAATGAGGGCTGCTTGCCCCCAGAGGAACTGGAGTGGGGAAGAACTGCCCAGACAATACAGAAATAATGTGCTTGCATCAGGAAGAAACACTACGGGGTAGATTTTCAAAGGGTTACGCGTGTAACTTAGGCACATAACCCTGAAAACCTGCCCCTGCGCGTGCCGAGCCTATTTTGCATAGGCTCGGTGGCAGCACGTGAAAGCCCCAGGATGCACATTTGTTCTGTGGTTTTGTAAAAGGGGTGGGGTCGTGGGCATGGCACCAATCTTTTATTCATCAGTTTTTAAATAGTATTATTAGTATGTTTTAGTATTATGATTATGTAGTTTATTTCTTGATTTTATTGTTTGATGTTTGAGGAATGGTAAAGGTTCTTTCATTGTTGTACTGCATAGAATGTCTGGCTTCTTGCGGCTTCCAGTTCAGTTTTTATCTGCGCATTTGTATTTCTACTTTATGGTTATTCTATTCTGTATTTGTTGAGGGTCTGTTTATGTTCTGCTTGTGTGACTGAGGTGAGGCATTTTTGTAACAGGAAGCTTATTAGTGTATTCAGGCTTTCAGAGGATCACAATAGGCCTAATACCATATAGTAACATAGTAAGGACGGCAGAAAAAGACCAAAATGGTCCATCTAGTCTAGTTCCCAGCAAGCTTCCCAAGGTAGTAACTGTCACTCTGTGCAGGTTACCCCCAGGTTACCCCACATTTCTGTTAAGGGTAGTAACTGCCATTCCAAGATTCTTTTTTTGCAGGGATTTCTAGTTGGCATCACGGCAGTGCATGTAAATATAATGTAAGTGATATTTTTCCTCAGAATACTGAACTTTGATATTTTTCATTTATAATATAAATGCATAACTCTTTAACTGTGTGTTTGGAATGGAACAGGGGGCATTGTACAAGGCTATAAGGTTTGTCTAGAGCACCTAATACCCATGCACCAGCCATGGGTTTGGGGGGGGCAGGGGGGGCAGTTTTTAAAGTTTGTATCACTGAAGGAGCTGGGTGCTTTTTTGGTGGGCCCGGGACAGAGAATGAATGAATGAATGAATGAATGGGGGGGGGGGAGGGGGTAGCAGCACAATAATTGTTCATATATGGCAGCAAAAAAGCTAGCACCGGCCCTGCTCGTGGCACAGGGGAGGACAAGGTATTTTGAGCATGCCCTGGGACTTAATGATTAATCAAACTCTGGTAGAGAATGAGGCAGCCCCACGGAGGTTCTTTATAGGACCTGAACAACTAAGACCACCCACCAGTCCATATTGCCTGCAGGAACTTTGAGGGCTCAGTGGGAAATCCTTTCTCTTTCCCCTTACATTTGATCATTTCATGGCCCAGAGATCATGAAGCTATGATGAAAAACTCAGGTGAACACCATCTTGGATGCTCTCCAGCAATCCAGTTTTAAATGCATTCCTTGAGGTTTCAAGGCAATTTATCAGTTTGAAACCAGCTCTCAAAATCCATGGCCTAAAAGCAGTAAATAAAAACTATCTTTTACAATATGTGGATGGAAAAAAACTCCCAATAGGAAATATGATTATTCATTTCTTTATACATCTGTGATATCACATATATTCACAGTATTTCACCACCTCCCCTGCCTCAGTGTAAAACACACACACCTTCTCATGCACAGGCATACATCATCGATGCTATGAGTCCTTATAGGTAATTATCTTTTTTTCTGTGTTACAAAAGGTTGCCTAGGCTGCTGTCGCTCATAATTATGAGTGCTCTTATTTTAATAGATGGTTCTGTACAGCAGATAATATTCTGTGAATCACTGTTGAGATAATGTTCTTTTTTTCCTGCATAGCTCTTGTTTTTGCATTTTGCCCTATCATTAAATACTTCGGCCTTAAGTCAGGTACAATTTTGCAATCACAAATTAAGACATGAAAACATTGTCAAAACTAAACTCAACATAAAAATTATTATAACAGTAATAAAATATTATTACTCATAGACTACAGTCTATATTGGTTTCCAACATTAGTCCTTACTTATGTAATCTGACCTCATACCCAGGGAATGCCTGTTCAAAAAGCCAATCTTTAGCCGGCTTCCTAAATCTTAAAAAATGTTGCTTGGCTCTGAAGTGCATAGGGAATGAGTTCCAGAGTTCTGTCCCAAAGTATCTAAAGGCTGTCCAGCAAGTCACAGACACTTGTTGAGAGGACCTCAATGCACTGGAGGGCTTATATTTAATAAATAAATCTGCCAAGTAGTCTAGATAACCTTGTTGTAAACATTTAAAGATCAAGGACAAGGCCATAAACTGAATATGTGGCTTCCCCTGGGAGCCAACACAGATCAAAGAAGTAATGTTCTTCCAGTGATTTGTTCATGAACACATTTTTCAAAAATTATTGTGGTGCTGAACTTTTAAGTAGACCACAAATGGGCAAGAATTCTGAATGGCTTTATATTTATTTTTTCCTTTGTATGCTTTCCTTTATGTATTTTCCTTGATGCAAACTTCAGTAATTTAAAAGAACCCCAGGAAGAACTGTGCTTTTGTGTCCACATCGTGTGATTTAAGTCCGGGTAAATTGTAAGTGCATAAAGTGTCTTGTGAATAACTATGTAGAACTGAGCTACTGATGGAGAGCAATTGTTTTATAGGGAACTTTGTGCAATTATATATCTTTCTTTACCACATTTCAGGTTCCCATTTTAGCTTTCGTGATACAAAAGTATGGGCACACTAAATTATATTGTATGTATATTCTCTAGACAACACAAGTGAACTGTGGGGTTTAATTAGGCTACAACTGAGAAACAATTTGTGTGTATGGTGCTATTGAGTATCTGCTCTGGATTCATTGTATCGCAGTTGTAATATGCACAGCAATAATCTGTTCAGTCTTACATGAGGAAAGGTCATTGAAAGATAAAGTAATTTGTTTTTGAGAGATACGCATCAGGAATTCTTGAAAGATTACGTTTCAAATGGTCAGAATCCAGAACAACCTACTAGAGTTGTTTATTCAGGATAGCTCACTTATAGGGTCATTTATCATTTTGCGTTAGGACCTTAACATGTGCAATAAATAAAGCAACGCAACATGCATATGCAAATTAGACATTGAGTGGGAGGAGTTTGGGCAGAGTAAATGGAAATGAGGGTCTGCTAGCGAGGCATGTGAGAGTAACGCACACTATTGCAGGCTTAACGCTAGAAATAACTGCAACTTTTTATTTTTTTGCTGTACCGCGAAAAAAATATTTATTGTGCTCTTGCGGACGATATCGTGAATCACGAGTATTGTTGCAGTGGTTATTGTGCACGATAAAAAGAGGAATTATAACGGACACACCTACCAGACCTTCCTGGCCCAATAAAAACACCTGTTCTTACCTGTTTGAGCTTCTTAAAGGCATAATGTTGGTGGCAAGTTTAATTGTAGGGGGATACTGGATGCTTTGGGAGGATCGCTGCAGACAACACAAAGTGGAACAGCAAGCCCTTCTAGGGAAGTCCCTGCACTGGAGACAGAGGCATGGACCCAACAGGGTCGGGGCCCAGGGCACAACCATGGCAGAGGAGATACAGGAAGCGCATCTTTCCTCGACAAACATCCTTGCTGGGCATGCCAGAGGACTATGTGGTTTTCAGGTATCGGCTCAGCTCTCGGGCTATCCTGGAATTATATGAAGAAATCTGAGGGGATTTAGATCCGGTCACCAAAAGGCCCCACACTGTACCGGGACTTGCCAAACTGTTGGTCACTCTGCACTTCATGGCAACCAGCTCCTTCCAAACGACAGTAGAGGGGCCATGGGAGGAATTTCCCAAACCACTTTTTTCCCCGCTGCCTGGACTGGGTCATATCAGCAGTCTCTGACCGCATTAATCGCTACATAGCATTTCCTCAGTACAGGCAGGACTTGATGGACTTGAAGAGAGGCTTTTATGCCTTCGCAAACTTTTCCAATGTTCTGGGAGCTATTCGACGGCATTCATGTGGCCATCATTCCACCCCGTGACAGGGAGGAGATGTAATGCAACAGAAAGCTCTTCCACTCCATCAACGTACAAGTGATCTGTGACACTCGAATGCGCATCCTTGATGTGGTGGCCAAGTACCCGAGAGCCGCTCACGATTCTTTTATACTTAGGTAATCAGGCCTGTGTGAAAATTTTGAGGACGGCTTCTGTGGTGACGGTTGGCTCATAGGTAAGAGAGACGTTTCTTTCTATATTCCATCTCTGGCTATGTGTTTGTGGCAAACGGTACAGACATGGCGGATGGCTGGGGGGGGGGGGGGGGGGGGGGAGAAAAAGCATCGCTGCCATGACAAGTGACTTGGACAGTTATGTCTGCAGGCCAGTGCCCCAGGACCTGGCTCTTTCTCCTCATGCTGCACCAGCCTGCTAATCTTGTGATGGCAAACATGCACCTCGCCCAATAGCTTGATGTGTGAGCAGGCACTATACACTTTCTATGTGTTAAATTTCAAAATGGCTTTGTTCCTATCCTCCTATTGGGAGCTATTTAAATCTCACTGGTTAATGACAAGCTTGAAGTGTCTACGCTGCTGGTATTGCCCGATCACGTGTGGCCAGTTAGTGAAGCATCATCCAGAATGTCGGCCACAGTTTGTCTTGAGTCTCACACAGCTGAACTAGAAACAGTGCCCTGTGCAGGTTGGTGGCCTGGCATATCCCTGTGTCAGGCCTCACAAATTGGTTTATATGGAGGACATACTGCAGAGCCAGCAGGGACATTCACAACACACCATGAGATACCATTTTTAGCTAACACAGGTGTGGCAGCTCTTATGTATGGTTAGCTAACACAGGTGTGGCAGCTCTTATGTATGGTGTGCTGGTGTGAAGAGGGCTTCAGGGTTGGAAGCCCTCTTCACACCAGCAGCCTTAACTCTGATGTGAGGGCCTGGCACACAATTGTTGGAATACTCAGATGTGATTTAGTAGTCCGGAAGAGCAGAGCAACTTTTGGCTACTGCTATCCTGCGAATATACTGGCCCAGAACAATGTGACATGCACTTAGGCTAGGCTAATTGGGCTTTAGGGCTCAGGAAAATGTACAGGCTACCTCATGCAGTCTAAAAGGATGCTGTGGTTTGCAGCCAGATCTGCATGTAACTATGCTATAATTGATGGCTTAAATCTGTCTTTGCCACAGGAGATTCTGGGCATGGTTGCAGGAGCTGGCTTCTCACGCCCGTTGCCATTCCAAACATGCCAGCAGAGAGGAGATACATCGAGGCCTTATGTGCTACCCACTATGTCATTGAACACACCTTTGGAGTTCTCAAAAGGCGATTTTGCATATTTGGACAAGACAGGAGGAGCTTTAATGTATACCCCACCCAAAGTTGGAGACAGAGTGCTGCTTTGCTGTGTCTTCCATAATCTCGCTCTACGCCATGGACTACGAATGGATATACTTCCGGATCTCCCGCCACATCCCCCAAGTGTCTCTGCATGAGCTGAGGACACCACGCTAAGTGGCAGCCAGCTTCGCCAAAACCTTATACAGTGCTACCACATCCCCTTCCAACCTAGCTGCTCTCCTCACTATCATCTTTCTTTATCTCACTGCTTTTCTGTCTGGGTCACTGTATAACAGAAAACATGTATGCCTGCTCTGGATTCATCTTGACAATGGAGCCATAAAGTATACTGGTAAAACAGTTCTGAAAGTAAAGGTGACATAAAATACTAGGGATGTGCAGCAGGGATGGATTCGTCCCATTTGGTATTCATATTCATCGGGACCCAAATTCGTTGCATCCGTTCTTGGGGTACCCCAATCCGTTCATTAGTTCGGGACCCAAATCCGTTGCATCTGTTCTTGGGGGACCCTGATCCGTTCATTAGTTATATATGTATTTGTTTCCCCCAAAAAAACTCCATCCCAACCCTTTAAATTTAATTTACTACAACCCCCCACCCTCCTGATCTCCCCAAGACTTGCCAAAAGTCCCTGGTGGTCCAGCGGGGGTCCTGGAGCGATCTCCTGCACTCGGGCTGTCGGCTGCCGGTATTCAAAATGACGCCGATAGCCTTTGCCCTTACTATGTCACAGGGGCTACTGGTGCCATTGGTCGGCCCCTGTCACATGGTAAGAGCAATGGACGGCCAGAACCATCTTGTCTGAAGTCCCGTCCCCCCTCCCCCCCCCCCCCAAGACTTGCCAAAAGTCCCTGGTGGTCCAGCAGGGGTCCTGGAGCAAATACATATGCAACTAATGAACGGATCGGGGTCCCCCGAGAGTGGATGCAACAGATTTGGGTCCCGACCCCTGCTGGACCACCATGGGGTTGAGATTTGGGTCCTGACCCCCGCTGGACCACCAGGGACTTTTGGCAAGTCTTGGGGGGGGGACTCCAGACCTCCCCAAGACTTGCCAAAAGTCCCTGGTGATCTAGTGGGGGTCCTGGATCGAATACATATGTAACTAATGAACGGATCGGGGTCCCCCGAGAACGGATGCAACAGATTTGGGTCCCGACCCCCGCTGGACCACCAGGGGCTTGAGATTTGGGCTCATCGGCAGCTCCGTCCATAGCTAATTTAGTTATGGACAGATTTGACTCAATATATATCAATCAGCATGGTTTACTAGCATCCCCTTCTGGATCAGATATATTGACGACCTGTTATTTTTTTGGACAGCTGATGAATCTTTATTGTATGATTTTACAAAATGGATTAATACTATCGATGTGAATTTACAGTTTACTATCCAATTCAGCTGTGAAAAAATAGCTTTCTTGGACATATTAATTTTGAAACAAGACACAAAGTTACATATTACAGTTCATCGCAAGGACATTGAAAGAAACAATCTATTGATGTATAACAGCTTTCATCCCCTGGCATTTAAAAATGGCCTCCCGGTAAGCCAGTTTTTTAGGATTAGACGACTGTGCTCCTCTGATAAAGAGTTTAAAAGACAAGCTGGCATCCTAGCAACAAGATTTTTTGTTTGTGACTATCCCTGTTCTGCGGTCTACAAAGCCTACAAAAGAGCGTGGTATTCTCCTCGTTCAGCCCTATTACAATATCAAGCCAAAGAGCCATTAACCACAGACATTTGTGTTTTGGCACATACTGACAAATCTTATCTAATTATGGAAAGTATTAAGAGACACTGGCACGTTCTACAACTCCACTCAGTTTTTGCAGAACTTCCTTTATTCTCTTATCATCGTAGTAAAAACATCCATGATTATGTGGTACATGCTACTTTGTCCCAGGCTGGTTCAGCAACCATGCTTGGCACCCACAGACAATGTGGGAAATGTGATATGTATATCAACACTATGGAAGGAAATCATTGGCAACATCCAGACCACAAGAAATAAATATAAGAAAAAATCTGATACAACATGTGAGTCAATGTATGTCGAGTATTTAATTCAGTGTCCCTGCCCTTTGATTTATGTGGGTCGGACAAGTAGACAGATTAAAATGCGACTCCGTGAGCATAGGAGTCGAGTAAACACAGCTACAGTAGAAGCTCCCATCGTGAGCCATTGTATTGATGCCAGCCATACGTTCGAGCAATTAAAATGGACAGTGCTTGAGAAAGTTGTACAGAATCAGTGTGGCGGTGATCTCAACTCCATTCTCAATTACCGTGAACAATGGTGGATTTTCACGCTTGCCTCACAATCACCGCAAGGCTTGAATGATACCATGGAATGGTCCTTGCTCTTATAGTATATGATTGGCTGCTCGTCAACCTTGATCTTGCTTTCTGATTGGTTCCTTTCTAAAACAACTAAAGGTTTAAATGGCCAAAAAATAGCGGATCCAGTTGTTCGCCAGAACCTGCGACTGAGTAACAGACTGTATAACTTGGCAGATACGAGAAACGTATGTATTCACTATCCTTGCAGCGTGTGCATGTAATGGTTGTTAAAATTTACTTATTTCTATGGATTCTGTTTTCCATTATAGACTCTGCACTATATTGCCCCTGATGAAGCTGAAAGAAACATGAGCCGTGTCAGGCAGTGATGTTTGATTTGCTGCACAAGTTCTGTTACAATAAATTTATTCTTACTGCCTGTAAGCTAAAAAGCTGTTAAAATCTAAAAAGAGTGGAGTAACTGATGATTACAAGTTGATTACAGTCGTAATTGCACCATTGACTGTTAAAATCTACAGACTTGGCAAGTCTGGGCTACACTTTAAAAAGCCTGCCATATTTATGAGGTTTCTCTGCTCCTAGTAATTATATACTACATGTTTGATATCTACATACAGTCTCTTTAAATATGATGTCCTTTGAATAATTGTATTACATACCATGCAACCCCCACAACAGAAGCTTTATACACCTAGTACTTCCAATGGGCCTAATGGTCCAGTTATTTGGGGGTGTGCAGGCAACCCAGAGCTTAAGCTGTCACTGAGGCTTGCCACTTTAGGGAGGGAGGAAGTGGGTGTTAAGAAGCTCTCCACTGAATGTGAGTATACTGGGATTGCAGGAATGTGGAGTGGTAAGGACCACCTAATGGCACTGATGTTGGCCTGGTTCAGTTGAATGGTTGGATGAGGGTTTAATGGCAGCATGTAGTGAGATACCCATTGTAGGGGGTTGTGTGTGTGTGTGTGTGTGTGTGGGGGGGGGGTTGGTTTGATTTGGTTGGCGGGTGCCTGAGGCCTGGTGGCAGTCCTATTTGAGTCTTTTTTTCCAGTCACTGGTCTCCTTAGCCTCATCTCTGATCATATCATGCACAGTAGACATAGAAGCTGCCATCCCAGGGCGCATCATTGGACACTCACTTTTTCCTCTGTATATGCTGGCAGGATAGAGCTACCTTCTTTCTACATATGTAGGTTTATAACTTTCCTGTGCATACATAGAGGTGTTGTGGCCATATCTGCTGTAGAATCTAGGGGGCAGGTTTTGCTTACCACTTTCAGCACTTCACTTGTACACTAACCAACCTTCCCTTCAACATCGCTGTGTATTTGGTAACTGTTGGAACAGAGTGTCAGTTGCTGTGGGACAACTAGGGAGGAGGAGTGAGGGAGTAGTGTCTTATCGAGAATGTCCACTGGTGAAGAGCAAAGGGCCTTGAGGACTACTGCTGCTGTTTGGGACCAGGTAGCCTTCCACAGACTGACTGTCATCCCTGTGGGGGGCTGCCTTCAGGATCTGAATACTACATATAGGATCATCCTTACATTACACGTATTATACAGATCCCCAGGCCATGTTGGAGGTGATAGCAGCCCTGCAATGTGATAGCTAGGAAAAGGCCCCAGACAATCCATGTTGAAAGAATGCACTCAAGGGGACAGGAGGAAAGGGATAGGAGGAGGCGGGAGGGGGAAGGGGATAGGCAGGCAAGGACAGAGGGTGGAGGATGTCAGGCTAGAGATAGACAGAGGGCAGAGAGGAAGGGAGTTGGCAGGGCAGGAGTGGGAAGGGAGAGGGGAGTGGGAGGGAGAGTGAGGAAAGGGAGGACACCTCTCCAGAAGTGGAAGTGGAACCCCCTTCTGTCAGCCGGGCAGCAGGATGCCCTACCATCTTCCATGATAGATTAACATACAATAACACAAGATTTAACATCAGAATTTTTTTTTTTTTTTGCGATACAGGAGAAAAAAAGTTTTGATCGCGCGACCACGGCTGTTATTGCAGATTGTGGCTATTATCACGGCTATATTTCATGCAATAAAATGAGGCCTTCTATCTGATATACATACCATGCCCTCTTGGGTCAATAAAAACACCTGTTCTTACCTGGCTTGTCTTCCTAAACACACAATGTTTGTGGCAAGTTTACTTGTTGGGGGATCCTGGATGCTTCAGAATGCTGGCTGCAGAGAACAAGAAGAAGAAGAAGAACGCTCATAAGAATAGGCAAGGTAAGTCCCAACCCTTTCTAGGGAAGTCCCTGCACTGGAGCCCAAACCATTGGCCCCACAAGGAGAGGGTTGGGGCCCACAGCAATGCTTGGCACGCAGATAGCATGGCGGAGGAGATATAGGGAGCACATCTTTCCTCTACATGCCTCATTGCTGGGCAAGCCAGAGAATTATGTGGTTACAGCAACTATTGCTTCAGCTCTCTGGCTATCCTGGAATTATATGAAGAGATCCAAGGGGGATCTAGATCCAGTCACAGAACAGTCCCACGCTGTGCGGACCTCACCAAACTATTGGCCACCCTACATTTCATGGCAATCGGCTCCTTCCACGCTGATGTTCCATTCCTACTACCCTGTTTCCCCGAAAATAAGACAGTGTCTTATATTAATTTTTGCTACCAAAGATGCACTAGCCCTTATTTTCAGGGGATGTCTAATAGAGCTGCTGGCTGCCCCTGTGTCAGCCATGCCCCACTAGTGTGCTGTCAGAGAGAGGTAAGAGTGTGCAGCATTCATGGTAGTCAGCTTGGGCTGACTCTGCTGCTTTTGAACCTCTGCACACTGCTTGGAAGGGGTCCCCCGACTGGTACTGCCACCATCCCCAAATGTCAGTAATCTTGATGCCACTGTCACTGCTGCCACATGGCTATTGGGGAGGCGCCGATTGCTACTACTGACACTGAAGCCCATTCTGCTGCCTCCTCTGTGCAGGCCCCGTGGGCTTCCACTTTCTCTATGCGGATCTCGTACATTGTGAGATCCGCATAGAGAAAGTGCTATTCTTGCACATTCCCAAAGATTACATGTGCCAATCACTAAAAAGTAATTTTTTATTTTTTTTTACCTTTGCTGGCTGATGTTAGTTTTCTAATCGGTTGGTCACAGGTTTTGTTTTTTTTCCACCTTCCCTTTCTTATTTTTTTGCCAATTCCTTTTATATTGTCCTTTTTTCTTCCGTATTTCTTTTCTCTCCATCTTCTTCCCTCAAACACAGTCAGGTTCTCATTCTCACATGCATTTCTCTCTCACATACACACACAGGCTCTCACTGTCACATGCTGTCTGACTCTCACACACACAGGCTCTCTCTCACTCCCACATGCTGTCTTGCTCAAGCATAGGCTCTCACCGTCACACACTGTCTCTCTCTCACACACACAGGCTCTCACATGCTGCCTCTGCAAACATTCAGATCCTCACTCCCACACACAATCTCTCAACTCATCTCATACACGCATGCACACACCCTCTACAGACCCTCAGCCTCTCTCTCACCTCTGGGCCTCCTCTTCGCGGGTCACCGCAAGATGGGCTCTGCAGCGGCCCTGAACTTCTCGGGCTGCGGCAGCCCTGCTACCGGGCCTCTTCCTCGGCCCTGCTACCGGGCCTCTTCCTCTTCTTGGGCCGCTGCGACTTGGGATTCGCAGCAGCCCGCGGCGGCTCCTCTTCTACATGCGCTGATGCTCTTCCTCCTTCCTGCCCACGCGGCTCCGGCAACGTTTACTTCCGGGGCCGCACAGGCAGGAAGGAGGAAGAGCATCAGCGCATTTGAACGCAATCTTTTTCTTCGGGCAAGGAGGCTCAGCGGCCGCATGAGCCTCCTTGCGCCCGGGGGCATTGGCTCCCCTTGGGATACCACTGCTCGCGTCTGCCCCTAATACTTTGGATACTTTATTAAAAAAAAAAAAATTGACGTCACAGGATTGACCGGCCCACCGGGGGAAGGCCGATCCCCCGATAGGTCAATCCGCCCCTGTTTACAAGGGATGTCTTACTTTCGGGGGAGGTCTTATATTTAGGAATTCGGCAAAATCTCTGCTAGGTCTTATTTTTGGGGGATGTCTTATTTTCAGGGAAACACGGTAGAGCTGCTGCCTAACCCTGCCTACATCAAGTCCCACAAGTATGCCATTAGATAGTATGCGGCGTTCATGGAGGTCCAGATGTCATTAGTGAAATGAACACTACTCCCCTCTGCCTTAATCTAGCAGCACCTAGATGTGATTATGACACAGGTTGTACAGGCTGGGGATGGAATTCCCACTAAAGGTGGTCCTGGAGGGGACTTAGTAATGTGGCACTAACACCTGCAGAAGAAGTTAAAGCCTACATTCTTGACTAACTGCAGGGGCTAGACATCAAGGGCAATTGTTTTCCTGATGCTACTCATTACAACTTTTGATGCTGCCTGCCTCCTACCCTGGGACAATGCTACTAAACACCACCTCATATCTTCCATGGTGGGTTGTCACTTTTGACTGCTAGCCTGCTGCTTGACTGCTGGAAAGGGCTGAGAATGTGGGTTCAGCTTGGAAACACTCTACCCTTTTTCAACCTCTTTCCTCTGACTGGAAGAAGGGGTCCTCTGGCTAGTACTGCCACTCTCTTCAGATGCCAATACTAGTGGATTCTGCTTCTGTAGGCTATACAGCATACTAACACTTGTAGGATGTCACGCTTACTTGTCTTGGCTTATATCCTTGGCACAGTAAATACACTGAGTGACACTCAGGGCCTCCCTGACATACCTCCAGATCATGGATTTCTTTTGTGATACCTTCTCTACATCCTTAGGGGTGGATGCTGACACTGGAATTTGAGGTAGAGAGTAGATCCTGGGAAACAATACCAGGGGCATCAGTCATGCTCTCTACCTGTGCTACCTGCTTTTCCTTACCACCATCACTAGAAACATAGAAAAAGAAAAGTGATGGCTGAAAAAGACCATATGGCCCATCTAATCTGCCTATCTGTCCAATTATTTACTCTGTCCCCTCCATTGCTGAAGTGGAGGCTAAGATGCTAGTAACTAATTCTCCAAATCTTTCTTCAGTAAATAGCTCTCTAATTTCTTCTTCAGGAAGTCCTGTTCAGGACAATTTATCTTCAGAATGAGGTGAAAATACTAGTGACTATGCTACCTTGACAGCAGTAACAAAGGAAGAGCATGCTGCTGGCTTGGGGTCTCATACTTCTGCCAGTGCTACCCTGCTATTCTCTGCCTTGGATGGCTCTACCTCTGCTACCCTTTCCCTCACCTTCAAAAGAACAGGGAAAGAAACAGGTGGTGTTGGCACATCCTCTACAAATTTCAATTTCTTTTGGCTGGAGCTGCCTGCCTCTCCTTCCATTTTGGATTTGAAAAAGTCCCATTTCAATTTAGTTGTGGGACTCCCTGTCCTAGTGCCTGCTTTGCCAACAATATTTTTCCCTTTTTCTCTGCCTTTCCCTGACATTATGGAGCTTGTCACTGAATACTGGAGACTTGGAAAATAACAGGATTTAATTCTTTATAAATTGTTCTGTAACTGACTGTGTGCATACCACTGACTGTACCGATTTGTGTGTATGTTTGGAGAGCTACACACAGACAATGCAGTGTTGTAGTAGTTTGTACTGGTGCACAGTTGAACATGCTCTGCTCACAGGTTGCACAAAACTAACACTGGCGTTGTCAGCCTGCCTGATATGCTGCTTGTTGTAGTCTCACTGAGTACTTCAGTGTTCATCTGTTATGACCCTGATGGGAATGTGGATCCTTGGCCTGTGTTGAGATTGACGCTACCTGGGAGGCAAGCCTGCCACAGGTTCCCAATGACAGGAGGCGAGGATGATGGAAGACAGGGGCTGGCTGGAGCTTCACCAATACCAATTCCGTTCCCCGCGGGTTGAGCCTTTGGGTGCCGGGACCGGCTGGACTTATGTGGACCCCTGGGATGACAGAAGGTGAGTAGGAAATGATGATAGCTGGTCCAAGGTCGGGAAGCCGGAAGAAGATCCGGTTACCAGACCGAGGTCAGGAAGCCAGAAGAAGATCCAGTTGCCAGTCCGAGGTCAAGAAGCCAGAAGAAGATCAGATTGCCAGTCTGAGTTCAGGAAGCCAGGAGATCCGTCCAAAGGGAGAAGGCTGGGAAGGAGCAGGCAAGCAGGATCCAGAACAGGAAGGCAGGAGCGGGAACGGAACACAGGGGCAGGAATCAGGAAGCAGGAACGCTGGAAAGAAGACCAAAGCAAGAATGCTAGAGAAAAGACCTGTAGCCAAGTCGTCTGAGGAGTGCTGGTCACAGGAATATATATACTGCTGGGGCCTGTCGTCATCCAGGAGGGCCGGCAACAATTTCCCGCCGCGGGCCCTTCAAAAGTTCCCCGGAGGTGAGCGCACGTGCCTAAGAGGACAGCTGGGGGCAGGCCCTTCCGGCGGCATCCTGCAAGTGGGGAGGGAGGCCTCAGGATAGCCCTGGCAGTGTGGAAGGCCCGCCGCCTGTGTCAGCCAGGACCGGGAGGTGTGAGTCATGCCATGGGAGCGTCGGGGCCCAAAGAGCTGGCAAGGCACCGGGACAGCCACGGCCGGTGAGTTTAACATCACCTCACTGCACTGGAATGGAGCAGCAGTGTCCACCTAGAGAAAAAAAACACTCTGTACTGACATCAATAAGCCACTGAAACTCTCCACACTCTCTCCTACCAACACAAAGATTCCGTCTGCTCCTTCCCCCGGGAGAAAAAAAATCAGCAGCAAACTGCCATTGGTGCCAGCTGCCTAGCACTGCTTTCCTTTCACAGAGAAGCAGTAATGTAGCAGCAGGCAGCCAGAAAGATATTTTCTTAAGTTGAAGACAAAGTGAATTTTAAGTTTTTTAAAAAATACTTTAAGAACAGATATCAATATACAGCCTCCTGCCAGAACAAATTCTCAGAAGAAATGTGCAATACTGCTCCTCACACATGTCCAGACTGCATGAACCATGTTACTAGATCCAGAGGACAGTGAAAGGCTGGGTTAGAAAAATGCTGCACTCTTATATGTTGTCTCTGTGGTCTCCTTGCCAACAAGTCCTGCCCAGTGCCCATCAGTCTACAAGGCTACAAGATCATGCATGACTTACAGGGAAGGGCTGGCTGGCAGCTTTGGTTACAATAGTAACACTTTCTATCAGCAGACTAGCAGTATACCTGTTCCCCCACTGATCCCTATGGCCCATAGACTTCAATGGCCCTTACGAATGAATGGGAGATGAAATGAATTAAACCAATAGGATATGTTTTAATAGTGGGATGGTACCCATATGTTTTATGGACCCACAAATGAATGATTTAATATTTGTTTTAAACTAATGCACATCCCTAATAATTTATACGCATAAGTCACTTATAAAACAGCAATTTCCTCACCTCTTTTTCAAATCAGTAAATTTGCACATGAAACTGAAAATACACATGTACTTTTTACATTTATAAAATAGCATGTATGCAATTACACAATATTTAGGCATATATATGCTATTTTTCCATGATTAACCCCTTTGAAAATTTACTATGTAGTGTTTTCTGACTAAATCACACAATTTTGATTCTTCCGATAAGCATCACATCAGGAAAATTACTATAGAATACTATACAATAGTGAGAGACAAATAAAATCAGCTGAATTATTCAGATTAATGAAATATTCAAGGAATTATATAAAAATCACCAGCTATATGAAGGGAAGGGTAAGCAAGTAAAGAAAAATAGCTTGGTAAGTAAAATAATCATTATCCATTATGCATGGGGATTTGGTCCATGACTGCTAATTGAATATGCTGGTTATCTGAAAGTCCCCTGCTATCTGGTCCAGGCAGCAATCTGCAGAGAATACAAGCGGGGGAGGTGATGCTGAGGTACACAGAGTACAGACTAGAAAAGATAAAATCTGCTCTGGACCCTATTCAAAAACTTCCCCATGTGTCATTTCTCCTCCCCTCCAGGCCCTTACAGGGAGCAGAGGGAAAAGAATTGCAGGAATGACCAGATCACAGAACAGAGCAGAGAAAAGCCACTGTGCTCCTTGAAGCTGATTAGCATTCTGTTTAAACCTTCTTGGATGCAGTTAAAAACAACAAAAACCTGCTGCTAGATACCAGTCAGTTGATCTTTCTGATTGATTACATGCCAGATTTATTATATTTAGAAATGTTGAGAATTTGTGCCATGAAAGAACAGACATTGCATTATTTATAAAAATAAAAAAAACATGTGAAAGTACAATATTGCTCAGAAATAGAGCCAATGACTATTAAGGGTACAGCTGCATACTTTTTTCAGAATGTTCTTTTTCATGTGTGCAAATAACTTTTCTGATGTACATTCTTAACAGCATTCTACTTTGAAATGATCTTCTTGCATGAATATAATATGTATCTACCGTATACAATTTCTAGATGCAGCTGTTCCGATATTTCTGGTTACCATAGAAACATGGTCTACAGCACCTTACCTGCAATCAAATCAGGGTGCCTAAGAAGTAAGTGAGCTTTAATCTTATCAGTAGAGATCATTAGGTTAATTAAATGTTGCTAAATGACTGCTAAACAGCTTCTCTCCACACTGGAGCCTAGGTCTTTGGGATTATTGGAGGCTTTGACACAGCTGTAATCACATAAAAGACAATTTAATATGAATTGGTTGAACTGACACATTTTATGGCTAAGCATGGTTCACAATCCCTCTAAGGATCTTTAACTACTGGAATATCAGCAAAAAAAAAAAAAAAGTTATTCTTTTACATTTTCCAGCACAAGGAAATTTACAAATAAACTGCTTGACTGCAAGGTTAATAAATTTATGGTCACAAGAAAATAACTTTTAAAATAGTGAGCCTGGTTCTGAGAAGCATGTAGGTGCATAAAATGCTGTTTTATAATACAAATATGCCTTTTGAAGATTGCAACAGAATTATGCATGGAAAAGTATACAGAGAAGAGATTTTGCATGTACTTTTATGCATTCTTGAGAGAGGCATTCCCGGGAGTCGCAGTTGGGGGTGAAGAAACCATTTATGTGCATATTTTTGAAAGTTTGTACATAAATGTATGAGTACATAATTAATCCAAAAAACAAAGAAGGAGCGCTGCTGCACGCAATCAATCCAAACAAACAAACGAAATGTGCAGAAGTATTTAATGTCCACACAGGATTTGAAATGAAAAGAATTATTATTTTAAGACGGCAAACTCCACAGTGTTGTACAATGCAATAGTTCAAAAAGAGGGGTCCCCCGACACGGACCTGTGTTTTGCCACAGGGCTGCGTCGGGAGGGACAGAGCAAAATTTTGTTTTTTCTGGAAAGTAGAACGAGGAAAAGTTACAGTGGCTAATCAACAAGGTGTGAACAGAAAAGATGATCACAGCAGTCCTCAAACAGTGACATCATAACAAAACTCAAAAAAGCATTCCAAAATGCTTAACACCTCACACTAAACAATTTTTATATAAGCAGTAAAGGTAATTACTCAGTAATACAACTTAATATTCATTCCAAAATAGCTAGACGGACGTCAGGAAATAGAAATGATAAAACACTCTGTCCCTCCCGTCGCAGCCTCGCGGCGAAACACGGGTCCGTGTCGGGGGACCCCTCTTTTTGAACTATTGCAGTGTACAACACTGTGGAGTTTGCCGTCTTAAAATAATAATCCTTTTCATTTCATATCCTGTGTGGACATTAAATACTTCTGCACATTTCGTTTGTTTGTTTTGAGTACATAATTATACATGCTTCCAGTCAGGCATACATTTGTCATATGGACATACACTCGCAAGTCTACTTTGAAAATTCAAGCTGAAGTCTACATGTATTTTCTACACATGGATTTCAGCCTATGTGGGCTTTCAAAAAATTATCCTCTCTGATGAATAAGATAATATTGGCATACCTCCCAAAATATTTCAAGTATAGAGTGTGATTGCAATAGAAAGATGGAATTCTACTAGTTATAATGGACTGGCTGATATATATGGGGTGGATTCCACTGAATTATCAGTGGTCCCATCATACAAATTGTATCTAGCAGCACAAATTCTATTTATTAGAAGAAGAAAATGTGTTGCTGTCCAATTATTTTTTTAGGGCAAATCACTTGGGGATCTGGGGAAGAAAGTAATAACTTTTAACGTGTGCCAGATAGAACTGATTGTGTGATCATTTTTGCACCAAAGCAAAAGATGCAAAAAAAACTGCAGCAGTAGCATTAGCTTCTTGCAAATTATTTGTAATCCTCCTTTATGTTTTCTCTTTTATTTAAAGAAAATTTCCACAAAATATAAATGACCAGCTGATTTTGTTTAATCAAAACTTTATCCATAATTCTCAGTTTTTCCATTTATCCTAAATATTAATAATGTGTTTTTGTTATAAAAAAAAACTTTCACCAGATTTTAACTGTTTGCACAGAACATTTTTCACTAATTCCTTGGGATGTAACTTTCAAAGCGGAACACATGCGCTCTTTGGCGTATGTGCGTTTGCCATGTGCCCAGATATGTGGCCATTTTATAACTCCCGTTTAAGTTGTGCACTGACACTTGGCTAAGGGCCTCATTTTCTAAAGTATCGCAGGCCTGCAATACTTTAGAAAATTGCGCTAATGGGGGGCAGTCTTCCGCTAGCCGGCAGCGATCGCACCGCCACGGTGCGATCGCTGCTGGTTTCACACCCAATAGCGCCACCGTGAAAGGTGGCGCTATTGGGAGCAAAATAAGACGCGAAAAGGCCCTTACCTTTTCGCCGTCCGCGCCGTCATCGCAGAGTCGGCCCCGGTGACGCCCCGACTCCTCCTCTTCCAGGGCCGACTCCGCCCCGATGTAGGTTGCACAGGCGTGCGCTACCTTCGCTAGCTATCGCAGGCTTGCGCTGTTAGCGCAAGCCTGCGATAGCCTTGGAAAATAAGGCCCTAAGACTTTTGAGACTTTTGCCGTCCCTCCTGATGCAGCCGCACAGCGAAACACGGGACCGTGTCAGGGGATTGTTTAAAAGTTGTATTACAGACAATCTTTACAATTGTGGAGTTGCCACATTTACTAAAATTATATACATGAACTTTTGACTCGTTGTGTGGATCTTCTATATAATTACACTGCTCTTCTCCCTTGCATTGTTGCTTTATACTGTGCAGTATCTCTCCTCCATTGTTTGTGGAACATTTTATAACTTGAGCATGTATATGTGCATATATTATAAAAAAAAAAAAAAAAGGCTGACTGCGTGCATATGTGCACCAAATCTTAAGTAAATCCCGTTTCTACCATGAAAGTCAGGGAAATTTAAAGGGGGCGCGTATTCACACCATTGCCAGTTTCACCAGTTCATCCACCAGTTCACCTAGTTAACAGCTAGGTTCTCCAAAACCCCTGGTTTGATAGTTTGTGCTCCCCCCAGTTACCCCAGACCCTGTAAACCCCTGAGAAATTTTTTCTGTTTATTTTTTAACTTACAATGCATCCCTAGCAGAAGTAAACTTATGCACCACTGGACTTGGGTGTGATCCCAGGTGCATAAATATTTATATGCACCTCTCATGGCTATGCCCCACCCCTTTTTGGAAACTTTTGAGATGTGAATGCAACGGAAGATACATATATACCTGGGTGGCTCTTAAAATTCGTTCAGCATGCACCAGTCCAACTGGAGCTTGCATCCCCAATTGATGCGCAGACTGGGCTTTTAAAATTTGCCATCAAGTGAAGATTTTCATAAAAAATGGAAACTATGACAAACTGTTCTGAAATAATTACTGGAGAGTTTGCATTCCTCCACGATATAACAAAAATCCATGTTAAAAATTGGTTGAATCCAAAATCTGTGATATGAGCAGCAGAGTAGATGGTATTTCTAGCATTGAGGTGAGAACCACAAAATCATGTTAAGAACGTAAAAACATAAGAAATTGCCTTACTGAGTCAAACCAAGGGACTATGAAGCCCAGCATCCTGTTTTCAACAGTGGCCAATCCAGGTTACAAGTACCTGGCAATACCCAAACATTAAATAGTAGGGATGTGAATCGTTTTTTGACGATTTAAAATATCGTCCGATATATTTTAAATCGTCAAAAATCGTTAGGGCCACGATACAATACCAATTCCCCCGATTTATCGTTAAAAAATCGTAAATCGGGGGAAGGGGGAGGGCAGGAAAACCGGCACACTAAAACCCCCTAAAACCCACCCCCGACCCTTTAAATTAAATCCCCCCCCCCCCCGAACCCCCCCCCCCCCCCCCCAATGCTTTAAATTACCTGGGGATCCAGCGGTGGTCCAGAACGGCGGCGGTCCGGAACGGCCCCCTCAATTGAATCCTGTTGTCTTCAGCCGGCGCCATTTTGCAAAATGGCCACCGCAAAATGGCGGCGGCCATAGACCAAAATGATTTGACGCAGGAGGTCGTTCCGGACCCCCGCTGGACTTTTGGCAAGTCTTGTGGGGGTCAGGAGGCCCCCCCAAGCTGGCCAAAAGTTCCTGGGAGTCCAGCGGGGTTCCGGGAGCGATTTCTTGCCGCAAATCGTTTTCCGTACGGAAAATGGCGCCGGCAGGAGATCGACTGCAGGAGGTCGTTCAGTGGGGGTTCTGGACCGCCGCTGAACGACCTCCTGCAGTCGATCTCCTGCTGGCGCCATTTTCCGTACGGAAAACGATTCGCGGCAAGAAATCGCTCCCAGAACCCCGCTGGACTCCCAGGAACTTTTGGCCAGCTTGGGGGGCCTCCTGACCCCCACAAGACTTGCCAAAAGTCCAGCGGGGGTCCGGAACGACCTCCTGCGTTGAATCGTTTTGGTCTATGGCCGCCGCCATTTTGCGGTGGCCATTTTGCAAAATGGCGCCGGCTGAAGACAACAGGATTCAATTGAGGGGGCCGTTCCGGACCGCCGCCGTTCTGGACCACCGCTGGATCCCCAGGTAATTTAAAGCATTGGGGGGGGGGGTTCGGGAGGGTGGGGGATTTAATTTAAAGGGTCGGGGGTGGGTTTTAGGGGGTTTTAGTGTGCCGGCTCACGATTTTAACGATTTTCACGATAGTTTACACACCCAAACGGCAACAATACGATTCCCTCCCCCTCCCAGCCGAAATCGATCATTAAGACGATCGAGGACACGATTCACATCTCTATTAAATAGATCCCATGATACTGATGTCAATAAAAAGCAGAGGCTATTCCCTAAGGGCCGGATTTTAATAGCTACGTGTGGGCGTAGATTTCTGGGTGCAACCCAGTGCACACAAATCTACACCCGATTTTATAACATGCACGTGCAGCCGCACGCATATTATAAAATCTGGGGTCAGAGCGCAAGGGGGTGCACAATTGTGCACCTTGCGCATGCTGAGCCCTAGGGGAGCCCCGATGGCTTTCCCTGTTCCCTCTGAGGCCGTTCCAAAATCGAAAGGAACTTTCCTTCGCCCCCCCCCACCTTCCCCTCCCTTCCCCTATCTAACCCGCCCCCCAGCCCTACCTAAATACCCCCCTACCTTTATTTTATAAGTTGCGCCTGCTTCCGGTCAGGCATAGGTTGCGCTCGCTAGCCGATGGCCGGCCGACCCGCGATCCTGGGCACAAAAGCAAATGGCCCCTGTGCCTGGAGGCTCCGGCCATGCCCCCACCCCGCCCTGGACCACCCCACCCATGCCCTGCCCCTTTTTTCGAGCCTCGGGACATATGTGCGTCCCGGGGCTTTATGCATGCCGCCGGGCCTTTTGAAAATAGGCCCGGCGTGCATAACACCCCCATGCACGTAAATCCACCTGTATTTACCGTGTGTAGGCTTTGAAAATCTGCCCCTAAGTTATTATGATTAATAGCAGTTTATGGACTTCTCCCCAAGGAACTTATCCAAACCTTTTTTAAACCCAGCAATACTGACTGCCTTAATCACATCCTTTGGCAATGAATTTCAGAGCTTAATTGTGCATTGTGTGAAAGAATTAAATGTGCTTCTTGCTAACTTTGGGGCCGATGCAATAAAGTCACGTAGAAAGCGGGCGCTGAACAGGCAGCCAAGGGGGGGGCACCAATCAATATTAACATTAGGAGGTCGCATTAGCAAGGATGTGCTAGGGTTGCTTGCATCGATTTTCCTTAAAGGTGAACGGTAGTCACGAAAACCAACGCCGGGTTTATTGGTGTTGGTTTTCGTGGCTGTCTGCCAGTAAGGAAAACCGATGCTGATAAACTCATCGTCAGTTTTCGTGATGGGTCTGACTGTCAGTTTTTGTTTTTTTTTACTTTTATTTCTTTTATTTTTCATCCTACTTAATATCACATTCTACTTAATATCACAAAGATATTAAGTAGGAGGCAGTACAGAAAAGCAAGTTTTTTTTCTGCTTTTCTGAACGTTTTTTGATGTGCACAGCTATTAACGCTTGCTCCAGGCAGGCGTTAATAGATGACAGTTAAATGTGCATCCGAGACGCACATTTTTTTTTTTTTTGCATCGGGAGTGAATGCCTAATAACCTCCTTCACATGCATTTGCATGTGATGATCACTATTAGATTCACTCCGCGTTGGACGTGCATTGAATATGCGCTAATCCCCTTATTGCATTATGGGATTGATTAGTGCCTATTCTACCTGAGTCCGCTCAGCTCAGTGCACCATTTTGCATCGGCCCCTTTATGGAGTACACCCTATTTCTTGTATTATCTGAAGGAGTTCACATTTACCCATTCACTTCCTTTCATTATGTTATAGACCTCTATCATATCCCCCCCTCAGCCATCTCTTCACCAAGCTGAACAGTCCTAACATCTTTATTCTTTCTTCATAGGGAGACCATTCCATGCCCCTTATCATTTTGATCGCCCTTCTCTGTACTTTCTCCAGTGCAACTATATCTCTTTTTTTTTTTTTTTTTTAGATATGGCAACCAGAATTGGACAGGTGTTAATGCATGAACTTTGATCTATAAATCTCCCAGCTAAGAATAATCATTTTGATTTTTGTAATTCCACACAATGACTTGCCGCTTCTGGATTACAATTCACTGATCATGGGTTGAAGGAGACGCTGATGAATGTTTTGCAGTTTGAACTATATCCCATTCTTCTGCACTTAGACCAGCACTTCTCTAGTACAATGCAGATGATCTAAGTTTGGCTTCTGCCTGCATTTCTGTTTTTTTAAATTAGTGAATACAGCTCAAACTTACAGTATATCTTAAAATTATCCAGCAAATGCAAAAGAGGCATGAAAGGTTTAGGAAAAGAGATATGCAGAAAATTTGAAACTGGGCTTGGACCAATTTTAGCCTTGTTTAAGTTTGATGGATATTTTTGACTTACTCCAGATTCCCTAGGGAACTTCTTCAAAAGTCCCCTATTTCCTTTAGAAAAAGTTTACCAGATTTGATACAGATTGTCACTGCAGGAATCTGCATTCAAATCAGTCAAATCTGCACAAATTCTGATAAAGCTTCATTAATAAAAGGGACTCATAATTAATTTTCTGTCTGCTTTAATAGCATTTATAATAGCATCTTTTTTCTTTACATATCTTTGCATATATTAATATTACAGTGTCTGTGCATGTACAGAAGAATTACAGCAAGCAGGATTGTATGATCTCACCCCAAGAACATTGCAGATCTGGAGCAGATAACTTGCAGGTTAGAATAATGAAGCAAAGCCATATTCTTTGTTAACCTGAGTGATGAGATCAGTCTGTAAACAGTGGCACACAGTTTATCTTGCAGCAAACTCCATAAGTTTGCTATGTTACAAGGAAGAGTGATTGACATGTGAGAACAAAGGAATTATCTGAGTAGCATGCTCTGTGACCTAAAGGGGAAGAGAATTCAGCAGACATGAGGCGTATATAGATCAGGAATCATATATATACTCAATTATTGCCCTACCCCAGAGCTCTTGAACAGAAGGCAGCAAAGGGATTCAATCAGCCCAATTGATCTCTTGGTGCTTATATACTTTGTCATTGTTGTCATTGTTCCTTGTTTTTTTTAGATCTAGGTCTTAGATGGTATTGCCTAAGGAATATATTCTACAGTGCATTTTATAACAAAATTACTGTAAACTGGTAATAGTTCTGCTATCCAGGGATGTGCATTGAGGAGAAATGAAATCGGAAATGACAACAACATTTCCTATTTTGTTTTGGGCCATTTTCAAAAATGAAACTAATTAAATACTGAAGAGACATTGTCAGAATTTCATTTGGTTTTGAAATTTCAGAAAAAAAAGTCACCCATTGGGCCTGGGCCTAGACCTAGGCTTGAAGCTGGGGCCTTGCCTAGAGAATAGGCTGGCACCCGAAGCAAGGGTTAAAAAAGATCAAAGATCAAACAAGCTGTAAGTGGAACCTTTTTTTAAACTATCTTATAACATGTTTGAGACTGGTTTTCATTTCAAGTGTTAGATTCTCAGCAGTTTCTTGATATAGAAGATCTGACCAGCAACTGGACTCGATCATTTAATATGCTGGATTCACTGGATAATTATATCACCTGAATGTCTAACAACTGATCAGAAAATGTCACCACAATTCATGCTATTATAATCAAATTAAGATGATCTTAAAAAGCCAGGCTAAAAAAACCCCACACAAGGTACCACACAGCCTCTGCAATGAAAAGAGAATATGAGTTTCTGTCCTCATTTTGAACCCTAGTATGTGCATGGTAGTTGAGAAAAAGGCAAGGCAGAAGTGATATGGAAAACTTGTAGAAAACTGACAAATGCTTGGGAGTTCATATAATACATGTCAAGAATTTCTACCTGCAATAGGAGTAACCATAACCAGTGCTTTCTTTCTGGGGGAAAAAAGTGACGGTTCTCATATGCAGGATGCATGGGTTATTTTTAGGGGCCACGGGGCAAATCAAGCAGGTAGAAGAAAAGATGGCACTATTCAATACTGACAAGTACCTCTCGATATTAAAATCCTGGAGGAATAATGATCCTAAGTGTAACCCAGCTACTTCTTGGGTTACCAGTATACCCTTAGTTAGTGTAGTGTCAATTTAGCTAGAGTAGGATGGATGAAGGGACTAAACATTCAAATAAAAACATAAGAACATGCCATACTGGGTCAGACCAAGGGTGACCAATCCAGGCTATAAGTACCTGGCAAGTACCCAAAAACTAAGTCTATCCCATGCTACTGATGCTAGTGATAGCAGTGGCTATTTTCTAAGTCAACTTGATTAATAGTAGGCAATGGACTTCTCAAAGAACTTATCCAAACCTTTTTTAAACCAAGTTACACTAACTGCACTAACCACATCCCCTGGCAACAAATTCTAGAGATTAATTGCACATTGAGTGAAAAAGAACTTTCTCTGATTAGTTTTAAATGTGCTACTTGCTAACTTCATAGAGTGCCCCCTAGTCCTTCTACTATCTGAAAGAGTAAATAACCAATTCACATTTACCAGTTCTAGACCTCTCATGATTTTAAACACCTCTATCATATCCCCCATCAGTCGTCTCTTCTCCAAGGTGAACAGTCCTAACCTCTTTAGTCTTTCCTCTTAGAGGAGTTGTTCAATCCCTTTTATCATTTTGGTCGCTCTTCTCTGTTCCTTCTCCATCGCAACTATATCTTTTTTGAGATGCAGTGACCAGAATTGTACAAGTATTCGAGGTGTGGTCTCACCATGGAGTGATACAGAGGCATTAAGACATTTTTTCTGTTTTATTCACCATTCCCTTCCTAATAATTCCTAACATTGAGAATCCTGCTCCTAGGGATCCCTCACATTAGAAATTAAAAACTACAGTCCCTCCTTCTGTGGGATCTAGAATGGCCAGCCTATTTGTAACAGTATAAAACCATGCCCTTGCTACAGCTTGGCAGGCAGTCCTTTGAGCTTAGAATAGAGCTCAGAGGTAGAAAGATTTAAGCTTTTGTTGTTTTAGAGGTCCAGCCAGTTTAGCCAACTTGTTACGCCTGTCAATCGCAGATGGCTGCGACCACTATTGCTCACCTCCTTCTTTGCTTCTTTGACTTCATGGGTAAGATTGGCAGCCTCCGCCAGCTGCTGATGACCTGCCTGCTGCTTCCAGGTCTCCCGATTCGGTACGGACGCTGCCGACCGCCATCTTGCCATCGTGTCTCTCTAGGCGCGTGTGCACAGGCCACTCTTAACCTCGTCATGGTGGGAACCTCGGGGGCATCCCCTCCGGATTTTGTAATCCCTCTCGGATACATAAACCAGCTGGCCCTCCCTATGAACGACTTGGCAAAGGGTTCCATCCTTGCAAACTTCACCTCACTTCCTGAGGACCTTGCGTTCCAGTTCCTGCTTTCCAGCGTCAACGTCTCGGGTACCCGCTCCTCAGGGGCCCTCTCCTCGTCCTGGCTATCCGCTCCTCAGAGGGCCTAATGCCTGGGACTCTGCCTGCTCCATTCCCCGGGGCTTCCATGGAACTTACATATCTCATTCGTGAGTACTCCGTGCTGCAGACCACTTCGTGTTCTACCAAGGAC
Source organism: Rhinatrema bivittatum (assembly GCF_901001135.1). NCBI lineage: Eukaryota > Metazoa > Chordata > Amphibia > Gymnophiona > Rhinatrematidae > Rhinatrema > Rhinatrema bivittatum. Next base: position 128,059,952 of record NC_042618.1, read on the forward strand.
CTCCCTGGTGTACCCCGCTCTGCAGACCATTACCATCTCTACAGAGGACTCCTTCAGACGTTCCTGCTCTCCGGCCTTTTACCACTCTACCAAGGACCGCCCTGGTGTACCCTGCTCTGCAGGTCATTGTCATCTCTATGGAGGACTCTTTCATATGTATCTGCCCTGCGGTCCTGTACCAACCTTACCGAGGACCTCACTGACACACCCCACTTCAAAGACCGCTACCATCTCTACCGAGGACCCTCACCAGTGTAACCAGCTCTGCGGGTCTTTACCAGCTACACTAAGGACCTCGTCTGCGTACCCTGTCCTGCGGATGACTATCATCTTGGCTGAGGACATTCTTGGTGTATCCCGCTCCGCGGGCCACTACCACCTCTACGGAAGACCTCACTGGAGTACCTTGCTCTACAGACCTTTATCATCTCTACAGAGGTATCCCCTCTGAGGATTTCCCTATTTCACAGACCCAGTCCCTCTGGCTCTGTGAGACCTCCTCTCTGGCACCCCCCACTCCTCGGGTAGTGCTTCTATCCCTTTAATAAAGACTCTAGACTGTTTCTCTGTCTGATGTCAACTGAGACCTTGCCTCCCAACAGTGAGGCTCATGGGGTTCCTCCCTGTGGGCGGTACCACCTCTCATTTTGGCCAAGGGCCCACTTACTAACTAATCATAACAGAATCCTAACACAAGCAAGCCCTGTTTGGTGGTCCTGGCCAAGGGCAGGAGGATTTCTACCTAGCCAGTACATAACCTGTCTGGAGGGAGATCCCTCTGGGTGCATTTGTTGGACTTTTATGTTTTTTGGATGTAGGGGCCTCGTTGGAGCCTGTTCAACTCCTGGATTCAGTGCAGGTTAGAGAAGCTCTCCCCCCCCCCCCCTCTCCATTCCCTTGGTGAGGTACCATGGACCTGCAGTGACCCACCCCAGAGTTATCTTTGGTTTTGTAAACCTAATTTCAAGATCCAAGTTGGAAGTTCTGAAAGCCCTTCCTTCCTGCAGGGAGCAATGAGAATCCTGCTCCTAGGGATCCCTCCCATCAGAGATTCAAAAATAAAGAGCAAGAACTGCAAAAGAATAAAAAAGGTTTACAGCATCTACCAGTCAATAAAGGCAAAGCCTACTAGAGATGTGAATCGTGTCCTCGATCGTCTTAACGATCGATTTCGGCTGGGAGGGGGAGGGAATCGTATTGTCGCCGTTTGGGTGTTTAGAGTATCGTGAAAATCGTTAAAATCGTGAACCAGCACACTAAAACCCCCTAAAACCCACCCCGACCCTTTAAATTAAATCCCCCACCCTCCCGAACCCCCCCCCCCAAATGCCTTAAATTACCTGGGGGTCCAGCGGCGGTCCGTAGCTAAATCGGGGGAAGGGGGAGGGCAGGAAAACCGGCACACTAAAACACCCTAAAACCTACCCCCGACCCTTTAAATTAAATCCCCCACCCTCCCGAACCCCCCCCCCCAAATGCCTTAAATTACCTGGGGGTCCAGCGGCGGTCTGTAGCTAAATCGGGGGAAGGGGGAGGGCAGGAAAACTGGCACACTAAAACACCCTAAAACCCACCCCGACCCTTTAAATTAAATCCCCCACCCTCCTGAACCCCCCCCCCCCAAATGCCTTAAATTACCTGGGGGTCCAGCGGTGGTCCAGAATGGCCTCCTGCAATTGAATCGTGTTGTCTTCAGCCGGCGCCATTCTGCGCCGCCATTTTGCAAAATGGCGGCGCAAAATGGTGGCGGCCATAGACCAACATGATTCGACTGCAGGAGGTCGTTCCGGACCCCCGCTGGACTTTTGGCAAGTCTTGTGAGGGTCAGGAGGCCCCCCCAAGCTGGCCAAAATCCCTGGGGGTCCAGCGGGGGTCCGGGAGCGATTTCCTGCCGCAAATCGTTTTCCGTATGGAAAATGGCGCCGGCAGGAGATCGACTGCAGGAGGTCGTTCAGCGGAGGTTCCGGAGTGGCTGGTGGGTTTTAGGGTGTTTTAGTGTGCCGGTTTTCCTGCCCTCCCCCTTCCCCCGATTTACGATTTTTTGACGATAAATTGGGGGAATTGGTATTGTATCGTGGCCCTAACGATTTTTGACGATTTAAAATATATCGGACAATATTTTAAATCGTCAAAAAACGATTCACATCCCTAAAGCCTACTATTCAAGAGATCACCCATCTGGTGATTCTTCAAGACTCTGGGGAAAGAGAGAGTTTTAACTCTCTGTAAGGCAGCTTAGTATTTTGACCATCTGGAAGGGGTGTTCTGCCCATCCAAAGCACACCCTGCCCACATGGGACTCTATTTTTCCCAAGACCTAGAGGGTAGACGTTTCCCTGGATCTGGCAGCAAACATTCCTGCACAGATCGAGGAAGAACAGTAAAAACCACATTTATGGTGCTGTGGACCAGTATTGTGCCAATTTTCAATTATTTGTAACAGTAAAGATTTATTTGAACACTATCACAGTGGCTTCTTTGACTTTTTGGCGAACAGCGCACAGCACACAGAGTATCTGAATTCCCTAAACCAGGGGAATCCACTGGGAGAGTTAGTCAGTCACCCCACACTGGGAACAAAGAGGACTGCTTTCATCCCCCCAGTAAAAAGAGCCTACACCCTGGGAAGGAAGGGAGTTTGGAGAACTAGCCTGGGTTCCTGCATTTATACATTCTGTTATGGCCTCATTTGGAGTGCAGTCCGCACCCGGGGATTTGGTTACATAAGGATAAAACAGAGAAACATTAAAAAGAAAATTATGACATTTATTTTATTTTTATTTGTGTTTTTCTATACCGGCATTCACGAGAGTTCGTATCATGTCGGTTTACATAAAACAAGGGGTGATCAATACATTATAACATACATAACTAAAACATAAGGAGTATACATTACAGGAGTATAACAGGTGCACGGAAGAAAAAAAGTTACAATAAAACAGGGGTTATTCTAACTGGGATTAGAGTTAAAGGAAAGATAAAAAGTTTAACAAGAAGTAGAACATTGTAGTGATTGGTTGGTAGTGTCTGATTCAGTTTAGTAGAGAATGTTCTATTAAATAAATGTTCTATTAAATAAATATTCTATTTGATAGAAAATGTTCAGTACATGAAGATGTACTGTATATATATCTGTATTCATACAAATAAAGAAGAGAAATATCATGTTTATTTATTGTATATACTGTGTATATACAATTATATGTATATATAATTAATTGTATATGTATATATATATTAATTATATAATTATATGTATATAATTAATTGTATATGTATATATAATTAATTGTATATATATAATTAATTGTATATGCTTTATTGTATATACTGTGTTCATATATGCTTTATTGTTTATAATATATACTTTATTGTATATACTGTGCACTATTGTTTTAATTGTCACTATAATATGATACTTATTGTTTTAGTTGTTACTATACTATACTATGATACTGAGTTCAAACGTTTCTTGTAACTATACTTTTCTATGTTCAAATTTTTTACATTGTCCTATTGTTATATGTAAAGCCCATCCCTTTTTTGGGCATTTCAGTGTTCTATGTAAACCGGAGTGATTTGTATTTGATACAAGAACCTCGGTATATAAAAATTAAAAATAAATAAATAAATGTTATCTGTTTGATTAAAGCAACTGGGAAGTCATTATACCAGACAGGGCTGCTATGTACCCAATAATCATTATTCAGCTTTCATAGATTTTTAACATGAATTTTCTCACACTAGCTTAAACTGTAATGACCTAGTAAGAAAGGATTTCTATTTTTATATGTCTGAAAAGTAGATAAAAAAATTTTTTGACTGCAAAGTTCATAATTTCATTGTCAAATATGTTATTATCTACCCAATGTACATGTGCTTATTTTTCTGTCTAAAATATGAACTAAAACTGAAGGCTCAGAGGATTTACTAATTCTCTCATTTTTTTGAAAAGCAAGTGATACATTTCAATATTACGATACATTATATTCAACCTAAAGTTTCCCTCAAGGCACTATTTTCATATTATTAAAAAGTCACTGTGTGTTTTAACATGAATTCATTCTACAGTCCCTAAAATCTCACATATCCTGGCACATCACTAAAATTCACCAATACTTTCCCCTCTTTCCTATCTCATTTCCTACTTTCTTTCTCTTCCTGAGTTTCCTCAGATTAAAAATCTCCAGTCTGATCTTCCTGCAAATTTAGGCCTAGATTTTCTATCATTGCCCGGCTTCCTGAATCGTGCAGTACCGGGGGGGGGGGGGGGGGGGGGGGCGAAGCGGTGGGCAGGCCTGCGAAAGCCGGCAGCGATCGCACCTCTGCGGTATGATCGCTGCCGGCTTTCGCACCCAATAGCGCCACAGTGAAAGGTGGTGCTATTGGGCGCGATACTGGCGGCGATAAAGATTCTTACCTTTCGCCATCAGCAAAGTCATCACAGAGTCTGCCCCAAAGCTGCCCCGACTCCTCCCCTTCCGGTGTGGACTCTGCCTGACTCCGCCCCAATTTAGATATTGCACGCGAAAAGTCCCCTTGCGCCTGCCGACCCCAGATTTTTGTTTGCGCCTGGTGCACAAACAAAAGTACACGCGGGCGTAGTTTTATAAAATCTATTGCATTTTCCAATCTATGCACATCATTTTCCATTAAAGAAAATACCTGCTAAAAAGCAGGTGCAAATGTCCATGGGCACTTTATACAAGCAGCAAATTTCAAAGCAAAAGCACCCACACATTTTTTCTTTGGAAAACTGGTGCAGAGTTTGAAGTTAAAATGTAAGCACAGATTTGTCTCAGTGTACAGAGTTTGAAAAGTGTCCCCTTATCCTTATCCACTACAGTTATCTCTGCCTTGACCTCTTCACAGCAGCAATGAGAACTAAAAAGCTGCAAAGCAACCTGTATAATGCACAAGGAATATTAGCATATTTCAAATAAGACATTAAAGACTCCAACAATTTCTATTTTAAATTTAAGTCAGGCCTAAAGGCTTAAGGTTGTGACCACATTATGAGCAATAAAGTTTAAGAAGCATAAAAGCTTCTTGACAGTGCTGCCTTTCAGTTACAGCATGCAAAAAGGAACTGCCTATAAAATGAAGTATGCATCGACTAAACAATGTATAAGAAGTCTCAAGCAAGAAATAAAGAAACATAAATCATGGTTAGCCAGAATAATAGTTAAGAAAACAAAGTCTGTCACTGAATATGTAACTAAAGTCCTTGGAAATTTGCACTGTAACTATTATTCTGTTCTCATAGAGTTTCTAAGTATATACAACCGTAATTGTACAACAAGGTTGTGCATCATAATATGGAATCCAGGTCACATTTCTTCCTGAGCAAATATTGGAAACTGCTTGTCTTCCTTCTGCTTATTACAAAGAAAAACAAAGGACCATCTATAACTCAAGTCAAAGTTCTTGTTTGCATAATATATTTGTGGAGAAAAATTTTCAAGCATCACCTAGATAGGATTTTAGACAGTGCTGGAGAGGATCCAGCTGTCATGGTGCATGTGGGCAATAATGACATTGGAATGTATGGAAGGAGGGTTCTGGAAGCCAAATTTAGGCTCTTAGGTAGAAAGCAGAAATCTGGAACTTTTAGGGTAGCATTCTCTGAAATGTTCCCTGTTTCATGTGCAGGAACCAAGAGGCAGATAGAGCTCTGGAATTTCCATGTGTGGATGACCTGATAGTGCAGGGAAGAGGGCTTTAGTTTTGTTAGGACAGGCAACATATTGGGAAAGAGGAAGTTCTTTGTTATGGGTGTAGACCCTTTGGCTGAGGGGGAGTTGGCACAACCTGCAGGGAGGAGCCCTGCAGGTCCCCACCATTGACAGGCAGAGTCAAACGAGGCAGAGGCTCAAATGGAGCTTCATCTATACCAACCCTCATTCCCCTCAGGTTAAGCTTTCAGGTGCCAGGGCTAGCAGGTCTTGGGGGCTGGGGGCCTCTGCAGTCAATGAATATTCTTCAATTCAGCAGGGTTAAGTGGATGAACCAGATATATCCTGAGACAGGCAGGGATCACTGGCAGATGACATACAAAGGAAAGATCAGAAGTCAGGCAGAGATCAGAGGCAGGTGGCATCCAGGGGTGTCCAGAAGTCAGGGCAAGGTCAATACTGGGTATCCATACATAGGGACAGTGGGCAAGAAGGCAAGTGGCAGCACAGGAGGCAAGACACACAAAGCCCTGATAAACTGAAAAGGCAGAGACAGATGGACAAGATACAGAACTGGAACTAAAGGTGAAGATGAGGGATAGGAACATTAAAGACACAGGAACCAAAGACAGTACACTGGCAACTCACACTACTAAGAAGCAGGTTGACCTGTTGCCGAGGTACTGGAGCAGAATCAGAAGAGGCCTTTTTTCCTGATTTAAGATATGCAATGTTTGACTCTAACAAAGTTTAACTATCCTCTATATACCTTTCCAAGTTCAGCATTCACCCTGTTTAATGTATTTCCCTTCTGTTACACGTTACATGTAAACCGATATGATGATTCGACGAATACCGGTATAAAAAAACTTCAAATAAATAAATAAATAGGGGCCGAGGGGGATTTCCTGCTGTGTTCCCTTTAAATACCACAGAGAGGCATGCCACTTAGGGAGTCAGCTGCGGCATCCAGTCATATTGGGGTCAGCATCGGTGTCTCGCCGCACTGAGAAGTGGGGTCGACTCAGCCTGGGCTTGTCGGCAACGTCCTGCCACATCTGCCCTGGCCTGGAGATAAGAGTGATGGCCATGGGGCCAGCCCACAGACCGCCGATCACAACAGTACCCCCTCTCTTAAGACCCCCCTCCTGAGGCCTTGAGTTTACGGGGCTACTAGAAACAAAAACTCCTTCAGATCCTTGAGGGTTTCTTGGCTCAGTTGATAGCTTTGACAACCAAACAATTGTTTTTTTCCCCAGGTTTGTACAATCCCTGGGATGGAAGCTGAGCCTCCAGAGAAGGAATGGTCTTTTCTGGACAGTTTTGATTCAGGGTAGCCCCTACCACATAGGTGGAGACATCTACCTCCTTTTCAGAATTTAGAATGATGAGACTAGACAGTAGTGTGAGATTCCTCTCTCTTTCTTGCTGAAGTTGGGTATGCAGGATTCATATCTCTTTATCCTTTTTTTCTGATGAGATTGTTTTCCTTTTCCAGATCTTCCCATTCGGACCTTTCTTGTCCCAACTGTTCTCTTAATTGATCAAAGACTATTTTAAGAGTATTTTCTTGGAGGCAGTGTGGTGTAATCTGAGTTCCTCTGGATTCCTTGCATAAGGTTGAGAGTCTGAGAATGGTGGAAGCCATGATCATTGGGCAAGATGACTGCTCGGGTTCTCTACAAGCTTTGGTACATCCAGGTCCCACATGATGATGTCACTATAGCCATGGCATGCCTAGTATAATCGGGTTTACGGCTCTGGGTAGATTTGGAAACTGATGACTTCCGCATATGAGTACCCAACCCACAATGTAAGGTACACCGTGGACCGTGTGATCCATCCAGGTAGGGTCTCTGTAGATGGACGAGAGTACTAAGGGTGACATCAAGAGAACAGTGGAGATTTGAAACCACTCGAGAAACTCTTGCTGTATGAAGTTCCCCCCGGAGCCGGAGTCCACCAAATCCTGGGTGGAGCAACATATGGAAGATTGTTCCAAAGAGATAGGCAAGAGGAACTGGGGTCTGAGGTGTTGAGCCCTAGGGTTCACATGTCAGCTGCCTTTGAATGTGGCATCCTTCCTAACCGCTCTGGATATTGGGACAAGATGTGGCCTTGAGCCATGCAATATAGGCAGAGGCCTCATTGCCTGCATCAGGTTTTCTCTTCAGGTGCCAGATGACAGCGGCCCAATTACAGAGGCTCTTTTGGTGGCAGGGTCACTGACTTGGAAGTATCCATGGAAATGCAAGGGTTGAAATAGTGATGCTCTGGTTAACTTTCCCGTTGCCAAATTTTTCTCTCAGGTTCTTTCTTGTATACGCTGTTCTATTTTCCCAGTGAGGTCAATAAGTACTTCCAGGGAGGTGGGAAGATCCCAGGCAGAAAGCCCATCTTTAATTTGTGGTGAAAGGTCTTCCAAAAATATAGCAAGCAAGCTATCTCCCTGCCAATTCAGTTCTGTTGCTAGGATTCTAAACTCAATGGATACTCTGCTTAGGGAGTCAGTGGCAGCATCCAGCTACATCGAGGTCATCATCAGTGTCTCGCTGCATCAGGAAGTGGTGGTTGGCTTGGTCTAGGCTTGTTGGTGGTGTCCTGCCACATCTGTCAGGGCCCGGAGGTAAGAGTGGCAGTCACCACACTCTTCTGAAGGAATGGGCTTCACCTTAACCAGGGTGGAACCAGGTTGCTGGTGATAACCTTCAAAAGGAGATAGAACAGATTTTAAGCTGGAACAAGGGGAAAGATGACATTCGCTCATTAGCGCATGGTTCAGAGGGTGGTAGCTTCGAAGGTTACTAAAAAAAACAAGAGAGTTAAAGCATCCCGATAGAGAAATTCCAATAACAGTAAAAGTAACCCATGTGCCTATAAGTAAAAATAGCCTGAATTAAAAGATTGCAAATTATCCATGTTAACTGTCAGGAAAGTTGCATATACAAATAAAAAACATACCTTTAAATGTCTATATCAGTGGTTCTCAACCCTGTCCTGGGGACCCCCCAAGCCAGTCGGGTTTTCAGGATATCCACAATGAATATGCATGAGAGAATTTGCATACACTGCCTCCATAACATGCACATTTTCTCTCATGCATATTCATTGTGGCTATCCTGAAAACCCGACTGGCTGGGGGGGTCCCCAGGACAGGGTTGAGAACCACTGGTCTATATGCTAATGCCAGAAAACTAAAAAGTAAGATGACATAGTTAGAATGTATAGACTCAATGATGAGTTAGACATAATTGGCATGTCAGAGACCAGATGGAAGAAGGATAACCAATGGGACAGTGCTATACCAGGGTCCAAATTATATTACAATGATAGGATGGATCAACTTGTTGGGAGTTTAGTGCTTTATGGGGCTGCTGCAAAACAGTGCGCTCAGTCAAGCGCATCCATAACGCATGTCCAACATGCCGCAAAACTAATAGTACTGATCACATGCAAATGCATGTTGATGAGGTTATTAGTCATCCCACATGCAAAAAAAAAAAAAAGTGCGTCCAAGCCGCACATTTTTATACTCAGAAATTAATGCCTGCACTGAGCAGGCATTAATTTCTGAGCACCCCAAAAAGTTGTACAGAAAAGCAGAAAATACTGCTTTTCTATACATCCTTCAACTTAATATTGTGGCGATATTAAGTCAGAGGAACAAAAAGTTTAAACGATTTAAAAAAAAAAATTAGAAAAAAAAAAAGAGTGCCAGCAGTCAGGTTAAGGAAATGGTCGCACAGTTAACCAGCATACGTTTCCCTAACCCATGGCTGTGCACCAGTTAGGAAAAGGGATGCCAAGTAATTCAGCATCCATTTTCTTAACCCGCAGACAGCTGAACTCTCCTGGGCACCCACTGCCAAGAAGGCACTAGGGGTGCACAATAGACCCTAGTGCTTCCTTGGCAGCATAACCTCTAATTTAAATATTGCATGGCACCCCCAGGAGAGGTGCCTGGACATGCATTATGAAAGTGGGCACTGAACACTGAGCGCCCCTTTCAGTACCTATTTTTTGCATCGGCCCCTATGTTAGGGATGGCAAATAGTCCAACAGGGTAAAGATCATTAGAGATGTGAATCGTTTTCCATATCGTCTTAACGATAGAAACCGTGTGGCAGGGCAAGAAAATCGTGTTAGGCACAATTTTTTAGTTAAAAAATCGTTAAAAATCGTTTTTTCCGATTAGTGCGCACTAACTCGAGTTAGTGCGCACTAACTGAAAATGATACAATTTGACACATTTCAGGTCAGTTAAGGTCAGTTTAGGAATGAATATGTATTCCTATTGGCTGCCCTCTTATTTATTCATGTTACCAAGCTTCCCACTGACAGTATATGGGGGATGGGAAATGGAAACAGTTGGTAGCTTGACAAAACAAGTAATGTGATCAGTCAATGTGACTAGAACTTGTGCCCTAACCCTGATACCAGGGGTATTGTGATCTTCCTGCACACAGTGCCCTATCCCTATTAATACCAGGAGTGTTGTGATCTTCCTGCACACAGTGCCCTAACCCTGGCACCAGGGGTGTTGTGATCTTCCTGCACACAGTGCCCTATCCCTATTAATACCAGGAGTGTTGTGATCTTCCTGCACACAGTGCCCTAACCCTGGCACCAGGGGTGTTGTGATCTTCCTGCACACAGTGCCCTATCCCTATTAATACCAGGAGTGTTGTGATCTTCCTGCACACAGTGCCCTAACCCTGGCACCAGGGGTGTTGTGATCTTCCTGCACACAGTGCCCTATCCCTATTAATACCAGGAGTGTTGTGATCTTCCTGCACACAGTGCCCTAACCCTGGCACCAGGGGTGTTGTGATCTTCCTGCACACAGTGCCCTATCCCTGGCACCAGGGGTGTTGTGATCTTCATGTACACAGTGCCCTATCCCTATTAATACCAGGAGTGTTGTGATCTTCCTGCACACAGTGCCCTATCCCTAATACCAGGGGTGTTGTGATCTTCCTGCACACAGTGCCCTATTCCTGATACCGGGGGTGTTGGGATCTTCTTGCACACATCCCGGTATCAAGGATAGGGCACTGCATGCAGGAAGATCACAACACTCCTGGTATCAGGAATAGGGCACTGTGTGCAGGAAGATCACAACACCCCTGGTATTAGGGATAGGGCACTGCGTGCAGGAAGATCACAACACTCCTGGTATTAATAGGGATAGGGCACTGCATGCAGGAAGATCACAACACCCCTGGTATCAGGGATAGGGCACTGTGTGCAGGAAGATCACAATACCCCGGAGGAGTGAGGGTCAGGCAGCTCCCCCCTGTCTGTGAAGCCAGCCTCTCACTAGTAATGCAGGGAGGGAGCTGTCTCAGACTTCACCATCCTCCCCCCCCCCCCTCACCCACACACCATTCACTAGCTGGGACATGGGGGAAGTCAGGAGTGAGGGTCAGGCAGCTCCCCCCTGTCTGTGAAGCCAGCCTCTCACTAGTAATGCAGGGAGGGAGCTGTCTCAGCCTTCACCATCCTCCCCCCCCCCCCCTCACCCACACACCATTCACTAGCTGGGACATGGGGGAAGTCAGGAGTGAGGGTCAGGCAGCTCCCCCCTGTCTGTGAAGCCAGCCTCTCACTAGTAATGCAGGGAGGGAGCTGTCTCAGACTTCACCATCCTCCCCCCCCCTCACCCACACACCATTCACTAGCTGGGACATGGGGGAAGTCAGGAGTGAGGGTCAGGCAGCTCCCCCCTGTCTGTGAAGCCAGCCTCTCACTAGTAATGCAGGGAGGGAGCTGTCTCAGCCTTCACCATCCTCCCCCCCCCCTCACCCACACACCATTCACTAGCTGGGACATGGGGGAAGTCAGGAGTGAGGGTCAGGCAGCTCCCCCCTGTCTGTTAAGCCAGCCTCTCACTAGTAATGCAGGGAGGAGCTGTCTCAGACTTCACCATCCTCCCCCCCCCTCACCCACACACCATTCACTAGCTGGGACATGGGGGAAGTCAGGAGTGAGGGTCAAGCAGCTCCCCCCTGTCTGTGAAGCCAGCCTCTCACTAGTAATGCAGGGAGGGAGCTGTCTCAGACTTCACCATCCTCCCCCCCCCCTCACCCACACACCATTCACTAGCTGGGACATGGGGGAAGTGAGGAGTGAGGGTCAGGCAGGTCCCCCCTGTCTGTGAAGCCAGCCTCTCATTAGTAATGCAGGGAGGGAGCTGTCTCAGACTTCACCATCCTCCCCCCCCCTCACCCACACACCATTCACTAGCTGGGACATGGGGGAAGTCAGGAGTGAGGGTCAGGCAGCTCCCCCCTGTCTGTGAAGCCAGCCTCTCACTAGTAATGCAGGGAGGGAGCTGTCTCAGACTTCACCATCCTCCCCCCCCCCCTCACCCACACACCATTCACTAGCTGGGACATGGGGGAAGTCAGGAGTGAGGGTCAGGCAGCTCCCCCCTGTCTGTGAAGCCAGCCTCTCACTAGTAATGCAGGGAGGGAGCTGTCTCAGACTGGTATCAGGGATAGGGCACTGAGTGCAGGAAGATCACAACACCCCTGGTATCAGGAATAGGGCACAGGTTCTAGTCATATTGACTGATCACATTACTTTTTTTGTCAACTACCAACAGTTTTCATTTCCCATCCCCCCAACCATCACCTCAGTTGGAACCTTGGTAACATCAATAGATAAGAGGGCAGCCAGCCAATAGGAATACATATTCATTCCTAACTGACCTTTACTGACCTGGATAGTGTCAATAATTTGTATCATTTTCTGTTAGTGTTCCTGAGATTCCATTTCCATTTCCCATCCCCCCAACCATCACCTCAGTGGGAACCTGGTTAACATCAATAGATAAGAGGGCAGCCAGCCAATAGGAACACATATTCATTCCTAACTGACCTTTACTGACCTGGAAAGTGTCAATTTGTATCATTTTCAGTTAGTGCGCACTAACTCGAGTTAGTGCGCACTAACCCGGAGTTAGTGCGCACTAACTCCCGTTAGTGCGCACTAACACGATTTAACGATTTTTAACGATAAATCGTTAGAATTTCTATTGTATCGTGTTCTATAACGATTTAAGACGATATTAAAATTATCGGACGATAATTTTAATCGTTAAAAAACGATTCACATCCCTAAAGATCATACACAGCAGACTATGGGTGAAAATTTCATGTGTGATGGGGAAGAGTATAGTGGTGGGGGTAAACTTTTGTCCACCTGGCCAAAATAAACAGACAATGAAATGCTAAGAGAAATAACGAACACTAACAAATTTTGCAGCACAGTAATAATGGGAGATTTATTTTTATTTATTTATTTATTTCAAATTTTTATATACCGGCATTCGAGACAGCAGTCACATCATGCTGGTTCACATATTCACATATTCACATATTCAATTACCCGACTACTGACTGGCAGGCCGATACAGTACAGTGCGCTCCGGTGAAGCACACTGTTAATCCGCGATTGGATGCGCATTTTGGACACGCTAGTAAGGGGTAATAGCGCGTCCAAAACGAGTGTCCAACTCCCCCGAACCTAATAGCGCCCGCAACATGCAAATGCATGTTGATGGCCCTATTAGGTATTCCCGCGTAATACAGTAAGTAAAATGTGCAGCCAAGCCGCACATTTTACTTTAATAAATTAGCGCTTACCGAAAGGTAGGCACTAATTTCTGCCAGTACCGGGAAAGTGCACAGAAAAGCAGTAAAAACTGCTTTTCTGTGCACCCTCCGACTTAATATCATAGCGATATTAAGTCAGAGGTCTCGAAAGTTAAAAAAAGTAAAAAAAAAAAGAAAAAAAATTGGAAATAGGCCCGCGGCTCGCGGGTCGAAAACCGGATGCTCAATTTTGCCGGCATCCGGTTTCCGAACCCATGGCTGTCAGTGGGCTCGAGAACCGATGCTGGCAAAATTGAGTGTCGGCTGTCAAACCCGCTGACAGCCGCCGCTCCTGTCCGAAAAGAGGTGCTAGGGATGCGCTAGTGTCCCTAGAGCCTCTTTTTACTGCCGGCCCTAATTTTAATACAGTATTTTAATTTATCGCGTGCACAGGAGAGTGGCCTGTGTGTGTGCCGGGAGAGCGGGCGCTCGCCCGCTGTCCACGATTTTACTGTATCGGCCCATGGGTAAATGTCATATTAGAACATGCTAGGGAGGTAAAATTTCTAGAATAAATAAAGGACTGCTTCATAGAGCAGCTGGTCAGGAATCAATGAGAGGAAGAGCCATTTTAGACCTAATTCTTAGTGGAATACTGGATTTGATGCAAGAGGTAATAGTACTGGCATTGTCCGGAAACAGTAATCATAATGCAATAAAATTTAACTTACTGACTGGAGGCAGGACATTAAGTAAACAAAAAGGTGGAATAAGGCAAATGACTGCCAGCATGGTTAAATGGTGAGGTGAAAGAGGCTATTTTAGCCAAAATAATTTCCTTTAAAAATTGGAAAAAGGATCCATCAGAAGAAAGTTGGAAAAAAAAATAAGCATTGGCGACTTAGAAATAAAAGATTGACACTGGGTAAGAATGAAAGTGTTACTGACCTAAAAAGGTCCTACTCTGTAGTATCTTGATGTGCTGAACACGAATATGACCATGAAAAGTTTTTATTGGCTCTCGTTTTGAAGATATTTAATATAGTTCACTTTCTATGTTTAGTCATGTAAATTTATCCAGTAGGACTGTAAATAAGCCTAGAATGATGTAATATTGCATCATATTGCATAATACCATCATGCATACATCATCCAGAGTTTATTACAACATTTTCTGATGCAATGCAGTTCTATTGCCATGCTGCTGCTGAGTAAGCTGACGTCAGCAGTGTACTATATGAAGCCCAGTCAGAAAGAGTGAGCATTTGAAATATTCATGCTGGCTGACTACTGCTGGACACTCCGCAGAGATGCTCCCGAACAGGTGTACAAGAGACAAGCAAAGAAATCTAAGACGTAGTCTATGACCTCTAGGGATGTAAATCATTTTTTGACGATTTAAAACAATCGTCAGATATATTTTAAATCATCAAAAATCGTTAGAGCCACGATACAATAGCAATTCCCCCGATTTATCGTCAAAAAATCGTAAATCGGGGGAGGGGGGAGGGCGGGAAAACTGGCACACCAAAACAACCCTAAAACCCACCCTGACCCTTTAAAACAAATCCCCCACCCTCCCGAACCCCCCCCAAAATGTTTTAAATTACCTGGGGTCCAGTGGGGGGGGGGGTCCCGGCGCGATCTCCCACTCTCGGGCCATGGCTGCGTTAATAGAAATGGTGCTGGTGGCCCTTTGCCCTTACCATATGACAGGGCAAAGGTAGCGCTGGCGCCATTTTGGCTCCTGTCACCCGACATCACGAGTGCAGGAGATCGCTCCCGGACCCCCGCTGGACCCCCAGGGACTTTTGGCCAGCTTGGGGGGGCCTCCTGACCCCCACAAGACTTGCCAAAAGTCCAGCAGGGGTCCGGGAGCGACCTCCTGCACTCGGGCCGTATTGCCAATATTCAAAATGGCGCCGGCACTACTTTTGCCCTCACTATGTAGTGCCGGCGCCATTTTGAATATTGGCAATACTGCCAATAGGAATACGGCAATACGGCAATATGCCAATACGAACATAGGATCCACATCCAGTGAAAACCGATAGTGCTCGACCTAAAGGCATCACCCCTATGACCCGCCTCAATAAGGCATCCACCTCAACACCATACCTCCCCCACAACGTAATCTCTCTGTCTAGAAAAAGATACTCTTACTACTAATCCCAACCAACCGGCAAAGATGACTACTGTACCCACCAACAACCCAACTGAGAGGCAACAACACCTGGTAAAGATTCTCCTCAAATCACTAAAAAACATGATCTACCTAACATACCTCCTCATAAACACACAAGCCCTCACAAAGAAATTCATACTAATTCCAGACATTCTTCAAGATCATAACCCAGATTTCATTGCAGTGACCGAAACTTGGTTTAAAAATACTGACCACATAATAACAAACCAAATAGCCAACAGCTCATATGATTTATTCTCAATACCTAGGAAATCTCGTAGAGGAGGTGGATTACTACTAATCATCAAAAAATACCTCACCATGAAACAAATCCCGCACATACAGCAATATGAAGTAGCCCTCTTTGACTCAGACAACCTCCAGATTTGCATGGTCTACTGCCCCCCCAAACTCCTTGACAATGACATATCCCCCCTTATCGAATTTTTTATAACAAACATCAACCACAAAAAACCTACAATTATCCTAGGAGATTTTAATCTCCATACTAATGTCACTCCACTATCTCAATCTTGCCAAACCTGCTGGACGTCCTAACCACCCTCAGCTTTACACATGTGAACAACTCAACACATAAAGCAGGTCACACTCTTGACCTTATTTTCACAAATGACAACTTCTTCTCGAACACAACTGTATCTTACTCACCAGTCCCATGGTCTGACCACTTTCTCCTACATTGCAAGACCCAAACCAACTCAACCAACAAGCCTGAAATTAACAAACCATTCTCATTCAAGTACAGACCTCCATTCACACCAGAACTACTCCAACATGAACTCGAAAAGCAATTGACAAACCTAGATCTCTCAAATATAAGCAATGCCACCCATTCATGGCATCAAATTACAACCAAAATTGCCAACACTATAAACCCAGAAAGAACAAAACTGATCAAGACCAAAAGGAAAAACATTAACCCATGGTTCAATACACAACTAAGAGACACCAAATCCATGTTAAGAAGAAAAGAAAAAAAATGGTGAAAAAACAAATGCCCACTAACACTGGAAGGAGCAATGGATGGCCCGTGCCATTTTCAAAGATGGTGCTGGCCATCCATTGCTCCTACCATGTGACAGGTGCCGACCAATGGCACCAGTAGTCCCTGTCACATGGTAAGGTCAAAGGGCCACCTGCGCCATTTTGATTCCTGGCAGGCCAGATGGCCCGAGAGCAGAAGATCGCTCCCGGGACCCCCGCTGGACCACCAGGGCTTTCAGTAAGTCTTGGGGAGGGGATTGGGATGGTGTGTGTGGGGGGGGGGGGGTTGTAATTAAGTAAATTTGAAGGGCTGGGTTGGGTTTGGGTTTTTTTTTAAATAAATGTGCCCTTCCCCCTCGCACTAATCCGAAAAACGAATTTTTCCCAAATGTCAGGGAAAATCCGTTTTAGGGTTCGGGTTTCCCGAACCAGGACGAATTAGGCAATTTCGTTGAAATTGCCTAATTTGTTCTAAATGAATGCACATCCCTAATATCTATGTAGGTATTCACTTTATTTTGTAAATGGATTGTCCAGCATCTCTGAGCGTAAAATTATTGAAAATATGCAGTCTTTAATAGTCGGTGGTATCATTTGTACATATCATAGTGGGGCATACTGGAAAAAATTAAAATGTATATTCTCCCCTAAAATATTATATAAGTTTGGTGTGCTTCCTGTTTTTTCCACAGAGGTTTTATAAAAAAAAATAATAATTCTGATGCAATTTTTATGGCATAATAATCAAACTAATATTTCTCTTAAGAAATTTAAGTTGCCAGTTGATAAAGGTGGATCTTCCGGGATCTTCATTTATAGCATCATGATTTTATTTTGTGCCAAGGGGGGGGCCTGTTGATTTCCCAAGATGTTGTAGATAACCTTTCTTTATGGTTTCATTTGGAGTCTAAATTGCTTCCTCATTTACCTTGACTTGCTTCCAGGTCTTCACTCTTCTGCAAGATCCCAATTAAATCCAATAATGGTGAGTATTTTTCTTGCTTTTAAGGAGCTTGAAATCTCTTTGCAGAACAAGTGGGTACAATCTTTGCAAGTTCCAATATGGAATAATCCTATGTTTTTAATAGTGGGTCGGAAGCTTGATTGGTCTTTATGTAAACAGCGGGGAATTTGGACTATTTGGCATGTCTTAGTATATGGAAAATTCATGACATACCAGGACTTAAGACCCAGATGTAATCTTTCTATGTTGCAGCCATTCCAATGGTTACAACTGAAACATTGTTTGTAGGGATGGTGCATGGAGGTTTCTTTGTTACTCTTTACATATGTATATTCTCTTTGAAAATTGATGGAAAGTCCTGGGCAAAAATATTTCATGGTGTTATGGTTCTGCCTACTGCACAGCCTCCCTTCCACCAAGGGTCCTCAGTGAGCACCAGTCAAACTGCACATGTTACCTCCTCACTGTTCACCTGATGCCTCAGCCCCAGCCCTTCTTAATTCAGCCTGTCCAGTCCTTCAATGCCTCTTCATGAAGTCACCTCGGTTCCTTGACCTGGCCAGCCTTGTCTTACTATTCTATTTTGCCTTGAACATATCCAGGCCTTCTGCCTTGCCTTGTGGCCTAGCCGGGCTTCCTGCCTTGCTCTGTAGCCTATCTTGGCATCTTCCCTTGCTCTGTAGCCTACCATAGCTTTCTGTGTGACCTGTCTTGGGCCCCTCCTTTGCTCTGTAGCCTACCTTGGCTTCATGCCTTGCTTTGGGGCCTTCTAGGCTCTCCTGCATTGCTCAGTAGTCTTCTGGGCCCACCTGTCCTGCCTTGTGGCCTTCAGGCCTACTAAGGTTACCTTACCCTGCCTCTTGCTCTGTTGAGCTTCTGGTTTACTGTTGCATGTCCTAGACCTGTCCTTGCCTAGTCCTTTTCCAGTTCAGTCCTTGCTTAGTCCAGTCCTTGACTGGTTCTTATCCTGCCCAGTCCTGTTCAGTCCCTTGTCTGCTTCCTAGGCCTTCTCCTTGCCCTGTCCACATCCAGTCCTGTCTTCCCTCAGTTCCAGCCCAGTCTGTACCTAATCCCAGCTCCCATTCTGTATCTAGTCCCAGCTCCCTGTCTGTGCTTAGTTCCAGTTCTCAATCTATGCCTAGATCCAGCTCCCAGCTAATACCTGGATCCTGCTCCCAGTCCATGCTGTAGTGTCTCCAGCTCCCAGCTTGTGTCTGACTTCATTTTCCAGCTTGTACCAGATTCCAGCTCTAGCCATGATGTTCTGTAGGAGACAAGTCCTAATGGTCCCCAGAACCCAAGGGCTCAATCTGTAGGTAAGGAGCTGGTTAGGCAGAAGACCAGCTCCAGTCCTGTCCTACAGTCCTTACTACTTCTGCGCGGGGCTCCTTGATTCCAGCCTGCCAGACCATGACACATGGACTTTATGAAAATTGTTCCCACAATTGATAATTTCACTTTCACAGTCTGTCCTTTATCCAGGGTTTACTCATTCATAGCTCTCAAAAGCCAGTCACAAATGTATTAAGCTAATCTAATACAAAGGAGCTTTACTATTACATAACCCCAAAATGGTAGTGTCCTACTAAATTATATAGCTCAGGTAGCTATGCAGGACTATCTATTGATAAAGCAAAGCTATAATATTCCCAGGTTTTAGATTTTGGTTCCATTTCATTTCTAAAGTGATGAAGTTTTTAAATGTTCTAAAATCTCCTCTTACCTTTATAGTCCATCCATTATGGACTTAGATATTCTAAAATTTCTAGAACATATTGCATTTAGTCTTACAAATAGAATACTTTACTAACATACAGGAAGGGTTTTTGCCATGTTCCCACTTAAAATACTTAGCAGATATCTGAGGAAAAATATTCTCTCTCATACATATATTTTTAACTGACTCCAGTTCCTGTTTATAATGTTCATTGAAAACTATATTATTCATATAGCTCTCCTCTATCACAATGTGTTGTGGGCCTGCCCGCGACAGCCGTGGGCAGCCCCCCACCTACCTGCTGCCTTGAGCACGGCGGACCACCGCCGATGCCATTCTCCGCGGCCCAGAGGCCGCAGCCGTCTCCTGCCCCGCACGGCAGGGCTGAACAGTTCGATGCATCCTCTTGCGGCTGGAGCTGCTGCCAGGGTCCTTGAACGGCAGGGAAGCCGTCCTTGCTGATGCCTGCCTCTTCCTCCGTCTTTGCGGCAGGGAGCCGCTGCTCTTCGGGCCTCCCACGTAGCAGGGATGCCGCCGATGTGCCTGTCCTCTTCCTGACCTCTGCATAGATGCGTGTGTGTGCCTCTCCACGGTATTTAAAGGGCCTGCGGCGGGAAAAGCCACGCAGCTCTTTGGAATGACATCATCAGCATGTTTCTGCTTCAGCCCTATAAAAGGGCCCTGCTTCAGTTCTTCAGCACCTTCAGATCGGGTTTGCACAGTGTCTATGATCTTCCATCTGTTCCAGGTCTTCCGTGGTCTCCCATGATGGATCTTTGTTCCATTTTCTTTGTGTTCCTGAACTTTGTCTCCTTGATGTCCCTGATCTCGTCCCTCGTCAGAGCTCCCTCGTTGCCTGTCTTCTGTTCCTGATGTTCCAGATGTTCCAGATGTCCTGATGTCCCATGTCCTGAGGTGCCATGTTCCTTGTTCCTCATGTCCGATGTTCCTGTCTTGACTTTGTCTGTCTCATCCCCAGCTCTTTGTCCAGTTCCCAGGTCCCTCATCTGTCCAACTCTCTTGGCATGCCATGTCATGGTCCATGACCAGCCCATGGGATGGCTGTGTAGGGCGCCTCATGGTACAAGGCCTTCTTCTCGTCTGCAGTGCAAGCCTCTGGGAGACTTCTGTTTTTAAAGCCTTGTTCCTGAGTATCTTGTTCCCGGTCTAAGGACTTCCCTTGTGTCTGCATCCATCTATGCCTAAGACTCTGTCAGAACCTGCTCTGCTTCAGCGTGGTCCACGACCAGCCACAGGCGGCTGTGTAGGGTATGCCCTGATCCAGGCCTCTACTGAATCTTCGTCATGTTCCAGTCTCAAGTTCCATGTCTTCGCCTGGAGTCTGCTTCATGTTCAGCATGGTCCGCGACCAGCCATGGGCGGCTGTATAGGGCATGCTGCAATGCAGTTCTCACCCAGTACTTTTGTCTGACTCTTGAATCCTTGCCTGAAACTTCCGAGCAACCTGAATCCTTGTCCAAGTCTCCAGAGTATCCTGAATACTTGTCTCAGTCCTTCCAGTCTTCTAAGTATCCTGAGTCCTTGTTTTAGTAGCCAAGTCTTTGTCCGAGTCTCCTGAGTATCTAAGTCTTCATCTAAGTATCCAAGTCTACGTCTGAATCCTCCGAGTATCCTGAGTCTTCATCATGTTCCTGCCCTCAGCCTCCGTCTGCACACATTTGTTGTTCCCTAGTGACCGGTCTGGAAGGGCTATCGAGTGCCCGGAGGGCTACTCTCGATATCAGCATTGCGTTGCTGGATCTCATTGGTGTGTGTAGGTCCAGTGGAGGTCTGAGCCTGCCTTGTTCCTGTTCCGGATAATCCTCATCTTGTCTTCGCTCCAGCCTTGCTCCTGTTCCACCCATGCTCGTACCAGCTCACCTCCCGCGATGTGTCTTGGGGCTCCTCTCTGAGCCATGCCGCAGCCCAAGGGCTCACTTCCTACTTTAGATCGGACTGCGCCTCCAAGCCCCTAACAGGGCCTGAGGGCACGCTTCCGCAACACAATGTAAGCAAGTTTTAGGGGTGCAGGGACCTGTCTGCTATAGAACACTTCCAGTTCCCCTCCCACTTCATTGCACGATCAGGAAAAGACAATGTTTTTGCTACAGAATTAGATGTTTGTTATCAGATTTGGCAGGATTAGCATTTAGAAGATAATATCAATATATGTCTCTAACATCCTGGAAACTAAGTACCAGTTTATCCTAAAGAAGGTTCTGTACCATGGGTGGTTTAAAACATGCATAAACCTTAGCCATAAGTATTAATATATTAGGTAGGCTAACTTATTCCTGGTCCCAACTTCAGACAATTTACCTCTATCTCTAAAGCAGGTTCTAGCTAGAGATCTGAAGAGCCATCTAGTAGAGCTGCCAGGCTGCTCTCTGCTAATCTCTGCCTCAGATTCCAAGCTACCATCTGACCCCAGGCAGGGTCCCTCCTCTCTCTGGTCTCCTGGCCACACCTAATATTCTCCTTCCTTGATAGGGGGTGCTGGGTTGCTTTGGGTATGCTCCCTTTCTTCTTATTTACTCCCCCATCTTATACTTTCCATCTGATAAATATGCATAAGCTTGTGCATAGTCATGTAGTGGGTGAAGGGTCTTTGCTGCATTGCAGGTCTTTTCCCCCTTCCCTTTTCTTCGGAGGGGGGGGGAGGGGGCTGCTACATCTGGACCAAGGCTGTCTGTCAGCATCAGAGTTTTCTCCATTTCAGAATGCTCCCATTTCTTCCAAGGGTGGGGGTCCCTCTGACCTCTGGACTTCCTTTGGCCGGTCCATAAATTCTGCTTATGAGCTTAAGCTGCTGCATTAGCAGGATAAGTTTTCTGGCTCAAACTGGTTGTTCTGAAGACCTGTCCTAAACGTTAGCAGGATAAACATATCCAGTAGGGATGTGAATCGTTTTAGGACGATTAAAATTATCGTCCGATAATTTTAATATCGTCTTAAACCGTTATGGAACACAATACAATACAGATTCTAACGATTTATCGTTATAAATCGTTAGAATCGTGAGCCGGTACATTAAAACCCCCTAAAACCCACCCCCGACCCTTTAAATTAAATCCCCCACCCTCCCGAACCCCCCCCCCAAATAACTTAAATAACCTGCGGGTCCAGCGGCGGTCCGGAATGGCAGCGGTCCGGAACGGGCTCCTGCTCCTGCATCTTGTCGTCTTCAGCCAGCGCCATTTTCCAAAATGGCGCCGAAAATGGCGGCGGCCATAGACGAAAAAGATTGGACGGCAGGAGGTCCTTCCGGACCCCCGCTGGACTTTTGGCAAGTCTCGTGGGGGTCAGGAGGCCCCCCACAAGCTGGCCAAAAGTTCCTGGAGGTCCAGCGGGGGTCAGGGAGCGATTTCCCGCCGCGAATCGTTTTCGTACGGAAAATGGCGCCGGCAGGAGATCGACTGCAGGAGGTTGTTCAGCGAGGCGCCGGAACCCTCGCTGAACGACCTCCTGCAGTCGATCTCCTGCCGGCGCCATTTTCCGTACGAAAACGATTCGCGGCGGGAAATCGCTCCCTGACCCCCGCTGGACCTCCAGGAACTTTTGGCCAGCTTGTGGGGGGCCTCCTGACCCCCACGAGACTTGCCAAAAGTCCAGCGGGGGTCCGGAAGGACCTCCTGCCGTCCAATCTTTTTCGTCTATGGCCGCCGCCATTTTCGGCGCCATTTTGGAAAATGGCGCCGGCTGAAGACGACAAGATGCAGGAGCAGGAGCCCGTTCCGGACCGCTGCCGTTCCGGACCGCCGCTGGACCCGCAGGTTATTTAAGTTATTTGGGGGGGGGTTCGGGAGGGTGGGGGATTTAATTTAAAGGGTCGGGGGTGGGTTTTAGGGGGTTTTAGTGTGCCGGTTTTTCGATTTTTCGATTTTTCGATTTTTAACGATTTTTAACAATTTTTCACGATATTTTACCCCCCCAAACGGCAACAATACGATTCCCTCCCCCTCCCAGCCGAAATCGATCGTTAAGACGATCGAGGACACGATTCACATCCCTAATATCCAGCTAACTTTAGGATAGCTGGATATATTCAGTGGAGTGTATATCACTGTAAAATTGTTTGATGCCTATTATGATATTTGCTCACATCCATTTTTGTAAACATTTTTTCATATTTCTTTTTACAATTATTTTTATTCTATGATAGGTTTAGCTCAGTAGGCTGTAATTTGTCTTCCCTAATGAAGCTGAGGTAGCAAAAGATGGACCCATGTAGGAGATCGTTAACATAACTATGATTTTGAGCACCAGCGATACAGCTGAAATTAACCACCTTCTAAGATAAGTGTTTGGATGAATTAACTAAAGAGTACTATATTGACTTTTTCAACCAGTGGAAGTTTATTCCATTTTTTCTGGGCTCTCAGGGTTATGGTATGAGAAGAACTGCTCAAAATAATTAGGGGTAGGTTTTAAAAACATGTGCGTGAGTGTTCACGTGCACGCGAGCTACCCAGTGCACACACATGGATGCGTAATTTTATAACATGAGTGCACCGACGTGCACATGTTATAAAATCCGGGGCGATGCATGCAAGGTGGGGTTAAAAAATGCAATTTTTATGAGGCGACGCTCCCAGTCTGCTCCAATTAAGGAGCAGACTGGGAGGGAATTTCCCTACCCCCCTGCCCATACTCCCTCCCTCGTCCCCTGTCCTCCTTGACCCCTTAAAAGGCCCTACTTTTTTTTTGTTTTGTTTTAGAACTTACAAAAGCTCTTGAGCTGGCTTAAGTTGCGCGCACCAGCAGGCTGCCAGCGCATGATCCCCCAGCACAGCAGCAAATGGCCGCTGTACCGGCTGCCTCCAGCTCCACTCCATCCCCTGGACCACCCCTTTTCTTCAGCCTGGCTCTTATGCGCGTAACCCCTGTTACATGCATGGCCAGGCCCCTTTTAAAATGCGTGCGGCGTGCACAATGCCCAACCGTGCACGTAACCTGTTTTTTTACGCGTGCTGGCCATTTAAAATCAGGCTGTTAGGTTTTGGAATGTATATAAAAAATTTTAAAACAACCCTTTTTTTCTGGCACTAAAGCGTGATGAATTTAATACAATGTAATTTTCAATTGCTTTTCTGAGCATGTTATGATTAAATAATATAGCCCAACCTTTCAAATAAGATGTTACAGAATCTTGATAATAGCATTGATATGCATATATATTTGTTGGATAATTTTCTCTGGATTTTTTCGGGGGTAATAACATTATACACTCATCTGTCATTCTGCTAATCTGCTTACCTGAAAGAGTTTCAGGATTGTATCCACTCATTCCTAATATATTTAGAGGTCGATTTTAAAACGAGTGCACATGTGCCCATACATGTACATAGTAAGAGAGTGAGTATGCACTGGTATTTTTAATTGCATGCACACTTCTGCGTGTATGTTTTAAAATGCCCCAACCGCGCCAAAGTATGCTGTTAATTTGAAGTGTTTACTCGAGCACAGCTAGCACACTTGTGTCTTCAATAGGATCATGTTGGCTTTTATGCTCGTATGCCAGCAAATTTTAAAACATGCTCGCACGAGGCACGTTCCCAGTTTTCCAATTAGTCCACCGGTTTGGGCAGTTAGTAGCGAGGTCCTTCGGACCCATCCGGTTCTTCATTCTGCATTCTACCCACTTGACCCAGAACCCTCCCCCTGTCCTATAAGCCCTAAAACTTGAGATCAACAGACATGCTCCTCATCAGAAGCAGGTATAAAGTTACGCAGATATGTAGCGTATTATGCGCACCGCTGGTTTCATTTTTAAAATCTGCAGTTATGTGCGTATTTCTTGGCCTCGCCCTTTTCCACCCCATCATTCCTCATGCGCACACCAGTATACACGTGCGTACGTCATGGCTTTTTAAAATCCGTGTTGCTTTCGCGCAGCCCACTTTTATGGGTGTATGTGGGCATTTTTGCGCAAGCAGTGCTTCTAAAATTGACCTGCTATTGTTTCATCCCCCATTATTTTTATTTTTCCCCTACATGCATGCAGTTAACGAGTCTAACATTTTCAAAGTTTCTCTAAAGTTAAAATGGAACCTGATTAAACAGACATGGCAAAGACAGTTGTAAAAGGAAGAGAGTTATAGAATTTGCTTGTTTTGTATAGGGGTAGAACGAAAATTTCCAGGGTCCTAGGCTGAAATGGGGCCTAGGGTAGTAATGAAAGATGGGATCCCACATTTCCTTCCTGCTCCCTACCATGGCTGTTACACGAGCAGTGCGAGAGCAGGGAATGGGAGTGGTGTTGAAAGATATGAGAGCAAGCGGATGTGATGGGTGAGACCAAGAGGGGGTTGGAAAGAGCTAGCAAGGAAGATATGTGAAAGGAGAGAGCAAGAGGCTGCGTTGAGAGAGGTGAGAGTGAGGGGCTGGGCCGAAGCCATGGGGGGAAAATAAGAGACATACCCAGTGTGATAATGAAATGTGGAGCTCCCACATTTCATTACTGCACAAGACCCCATTTCAGCCTATAGAGGGGCTTTGGTCACCTAGGACACTGGAAAACTTTGATCTACCCCTATAGAAAAAAAAGCAAATTCCATCCCTATCTTGCTTTACCCACTGTCTCTCCCAGGTTTGTTTAATCGGGTTCCATTTTAAGTTTAGAGAAACTTGGAAAATGTTAGACTCATTAGCTGCAAACATTTAGGGCAAAAAGAAAAACAATGCTTCACCATTTCTCGTGGCTGATTGGTTTTCTTGAACAGAATGAAACCAGGAAGGCAGTGAAACAGCAGAACTCAGAACTTCTTCCTGCTAGCTCTTATAGCTCCTGACGTCCTACTACACTAGAGGGAAAAAATAGCTATTCTGGGGAGGGGAATAGAGAGAGAAATTCCTGGATCCTCCTTTCAGTTCTGTATAGGAGCTGGCTGTATCACTCCAGTGATGACTCTGCACAGTAGCTGACTCTGTCCCTTCTCCGCAAGCCAGCAATCCCAGGTGGGAGCTGGCTAGACGACCACTGCTCCTGCTAACCATCTTTAGGACTGAGTCCAGATCATTATGGAATGTGTACTCTTGGTTTTTACAATTCCAAAAATGCATATCCCTATCCAGAATACTTTGGGATACATTGAGAATAAACAATCTGTGATCATGGGGTTCTTTGGCTGCAATATTTTTATGTTCTATATTTGAAGATGTGTGCTAAAAGTGATACTGCTCTCACAATTTAGTGTTATTCAAGATATTGCCTGATTCTATATTAAGTTCCAGCAAAGTGATCACGGCATAAAACAAGTTCTCCACTCTAACATAAACACCAAAATAAAATCTAATAGCTGACACCAAAATGAGTGCTGCAGCATAGAACAAGTGAAAAAAAAATCAGTTCTACTTGTAATTCTATATGAATTACTCAATATACTGAAATGTCAGCTGCCCCATTCCACCTACACAGACCATTTCCTGCACCTTTTAAAGAGAAATTCAACCTGTTCCACTCTGAACAAAAATACCTTACAATCAATCAAGCAATGAAACACAGAAGCAACCACTTGGAGCCAGTTTGCTGAAGTACAGATTTCACATAAAATGGCTATGCTGGCATTTTATACTGCATGGATAAACTTTTTCATTTATTAACTCATATGTTTTATAGAGTGATTGGTAATTTACTCATTTATCTTTTAATAACGAACCTTAGACATGCTCAGGGTTCCACAGAGTTGCAGATTAGAATGTTCAGCCATCATTTTCACGATGAAGTAAAAGAGTATAATAGAAATGTCACTTGGGCAGGTCTGCCCCATGGCTCAGGCTGTAGTGCTGTGATGCAGGGGATTCCGGTTCAAGGTTCCGTGAGAATACCGTGTGTAGGAATTCTGAATTGCATTCTAGAGTCTAGCAGTAGGGGTAGCATTTCCAACCCCCTGGGAAGGGGAAGAATCCTTGCCATTGTACTGCGCATGTATAGGATTGTTGAGGGTGTTGCAGTCAGGTGTCCCTAGCTGAGGATTGCTGCTGAAAAGACTTGGTCAGACAGGAGAGGAAAGAGGGAGAATCCCAGGGTTGCTGCAAATGAAGGCTGGGCTCTGGGTGCAGTAATCCAGTAGGCTGCTGCTGCTGATGACTGAACCGGAAACTCACAGAAATACCAGCTCTCCCACTGCCCCATCCCTGTCCCAAAATACATATATACAATACATATTGGAAAAACTGAAATGAAA
Organism: Rhinatrema bivittatum; assembly: GCF_901001135.1. Taxonomy (NCBI): domain Eukaryota; kingdom Metazoa; phylum Chordata; class Amphibia; order Gymnophiona; family Rhinatrematidae; genus Rhinatrema; species Rhinatrema bivittatum. The sequence continues at coordinate 128,087,282 of NC_042618.1, forward strand.
GTTAACCTAAATAACTGTGAAAACAAACAAATAATGAAAAGTTGCAATAAACTGAAAAAAATTAAAGCAGCAATCCCTTTGGAAAGCAATGCGTCCCGTCCAAAAGGCTTCCAAAGTTAAGGTACTTTAATTCATCCATGATTGATTTGTAGCCATAACTGAAATAACAACATGTATTCAGGTACCGAAAAAGTAACATAAACAGATTGAACCATATAATTTAAGATCGAATCCACATGTATAGTGGAGTGAAACACCATGCACAACTCATGACTCCTACCTGTATTCAACCACTAAGTGAAGTAAATGGGGGAGTCAAAAGTTTCCTTTTGTATCACAAAAATCAATCGCTTTTCTTTCTATAGTCACAGGAATGTTCTAGCTTGATAAAATTGCACTTAGAATGCCAGCAGGGAAAAAAAAAACCCTAAAATGGTAGCAAAAGCTGCTGGAAATGTTACAATCATAAAATAAAACTATAAATCCATTCTGCTGAGGAGAATAAACTCTTTGATGCTATTATTATTGCACTGCACTGTGTGTTTCAGCCTTTGATGCTAGGTTGTTTTAAAACAATACTGTCTCCCTGTAAACAGAAATCAGAGGATGCTCGATAAGAGGAGGAAAAGTATAGTGTAGTGCCCAGAACATTGGAAGAATGCAACACATAACCTAGTTACAGATGATTGCTGTTTTTCTCTCTCCTTGAAACATGTCTATGTTTTATCACCCTGCTTTTTCCACATTAACTCTTTCCTTTTATTCAGATACAGTCTTTAAACGCCTTCACCACTTTTCCCTGGGTGTTAATTTAAGCCTGATCTGTTCGGATATATGAATACCTTGCATTTGATTGCACATTACATAAGAAGTGGCATGATGAGTCCATCGAGCCCACTATCCTGTCTCCAATGGTGGCCATCCATGTCATTGAAAAGAATCCAATAGATCCCTACCCCAATGCCCACTCACAGAGGTAGCGCGACCCCCATGTCTGCCTGGCTAATATTGTTAATAGATAGATATTTCCTCCAGAAACTTGCCCAAATCTTTTTCGCAACCCAGCTACACCATTATCTATTTATTTATTTATTCCATGATTTCTAGGAAAAACCTCAGCCTTTTGTCCTCTCCCCTTCCCCCCCCCCCAGCAACATCTTCCATGTTCTCTCCCCCCCCCCTCATGCAGCAACATCTTCTGCACTCTTCATTCCTCCCCCCCCCCCCCCCAGCAACATCCTCTGTTTTCTTACCCCATCCATAGCAGTAACATCCTATGCTCCCTGTTCCCATGATTCCCCTTGTTCCCCTCCTATAGGGGTGCTCTGGGCACAGCAGTTCTCTGCCTCACCTGGGACTGGGCCAGCTGGTGTCTGTGTTGGAGTACGAGTGCCATGGTGAATGCTGAAGTGGAAGACAAGCAGCAGCCACAAGGCCTAAGAAGAAGATGCCCATCCTTCTCTTCTCCACTGTGCTGCTCCTGCTCTCTGCCTGTCTGCTGGTGGTACATATAGGGCACGCAGCATGTGCTCCTCTGCAGCATTTCTTCTGCTGAAGGGCTGCAAACAGCTTTGATGTGACATCAGGTGAGGAAAGAGTGACACAATTAGTGAGGCCAGCTTGGCCCACTGGCTAGATCAATCGATGCCAGCTCAGCCCTGCTGCTGCTACTACTGCCACCCTCAACTCTAAGTGGCTGAGTGGGATAGCACACGCGGTCTGTAACTTCCCAGAGGGCAGAGGCACTCTTGTCTCTGGTCTTCTCACGTAAAACTCTATTAGTCACAAGCAAATGTTCAATATAAACAGCTTGGAGCCAATTTTCAAAGAATTCAGCCTCCTGACTTTTGGGGTTAAGCACTTAAATTGGCCCTTTTGAAAATTTACTAGGACTGAGTGCCTAAATGTTGGTACCTAGTTTCATTATAATTTAGGAGCCTAAAAAGTGAGTGGCTACAGGGTTGGCGTTAGGGCAGGGAAACAAAGTTAGGAGCTTAGCACAGATTTTCAGAACTAGGCACCTAATTTAGGAGTCTAATGGGCCGATTTTAATTCCTACGCGCTCGGGGTACATTTGTACACGCTACCCGGCGCGCACAAATGTACACCCGCCTTTATAACATGCGCGTGCTGCCGTGCGCATGTTATAAAATCCGGGGTCGGCGCGCGCAAGGGGGTGCACACATGTGCACCTTGCGCGCGCCGAGCCCAAGGGGAGCCCCGATGGCTTTCCCCGTTCCCTCCAAGGCCGCTCCCTCCGAGGCCGCTCTGAAATTGGAGCGGCCTCGGAAGGAACTTTTTTTTGGATCCCCCCTACCTTTCTCTCCGTTCCCCTATCTAACCCACCTCCCCGGCCCTACCTAAATCCTCCCCTACCTTGTAACTTGCGCGTGCAGGCTGGCCAGGTCCCAACACAGGCTGCTGTGTCGGGGCACTCGGCCACGCCCCCGGTCCACCCCGGACCGCAGACAAGCCCCACGGACACGCCCCCCGGACCACCCGTTTTAGCAAGCCCCAGGACATACACGCGTCCCGAGGCTTGCGCACGCCGCCGAGCCTATGCAAAATAGGCTCGCGTGCGCAGGGGCAGATTTTCAAAGGCTACGCGCATAACCTGTGGAAATATGCCCCTAAATCTAGGCAAATAAATAGCAGGCTTACATTTAGAGGCTTAACTTTTAGGCTCCTATATTGTGAATTTTCAACTGAAAAACCTAGACACCTACGTTCAACAACATCCACATTCAGCATTTACCTTCAGGACAGAGATTTTAAGAGTTGCCTTCTCCTGGAGATGTGGGCCCCATCTGTTCCCCTCTGGGCCTACGCGCTTATTCCTGCTATAAGGGGACCGGCCCAGAGAGCTACCTGTATGCCTAACTTTTAAGGTGGACGAGGGCATTTGCCGGGTCCAGTTCTGTTAAAGGAGGGTTTATAGGGACACTCTTTCACAGGCTGCCTAATGCTCCCACTTGCCTTGACCTTAACCACAACATCCAACAACAAATTCTACAACTTAATTACGTGCTGAATGAACTTTTTTTTAATTTGTTTTAAATATATTACCAGTCATTTTCATGGAATGTTTCCTAGTCTTCGTACCTTTCGAAAGGGTAAATAACTGTTCCTTATCAACCTGTTCCGTAACTCTCATGATTTTATAACCCTCTATCATATTCTTTTTCAGTTGTCTCTTCTCCAAGTTGAAGAACCTGTTTAGCCTGTTTAGCTTTCCTTCATCAGGGAGCCATTCCATGATCCTCTTTATCATGTCTGTTGCCCTTCTCTATTCATGTTCTAGTTCTGCTATAACTTTTTTGATATGGGGTGATCATAACTGTACACAATACTCAAAATGTGGTCACACCGTAGATCTATAAAGAGGTATTATGCTAATCTCAGTTTTATTCCCAGTTCCTTTCCAAACTCTTAACATTCTATTTGGGGTTTTTTTTGTCTGCTGTACTTCATTCTTTTAGGAAAATGACAGTTCTCAGATGAAATAACTTGCACTTATGCAATACTACAATTTTTCTACAAATGTACTTAATTTATCACACAGCAGCAGTGTTTTATTTTCAAACAAAGGAATAGTTGGTAAAATATTTCAATATACCAGGAACAATCTGTTCAGTTAATAAGGCTTGACACTTTTGTAAACTAACTGTTGCTTAAGTGAATGCCTTAAACTAACAATTGTATATAGCCTACCTAATATCTTCCATCCTGATTCTTGTCAGGAAGTTGTGAGCAGAATAAGACAGCATAGTATATAAGAACATAAGATATGCCATACTGGGTCAGCCAAGGGGCCATCAAGTCCAACATCCTATTTCCAACAGTGGCCAATCCAGTTCACAAGTACCTGGCATGTACCCAGGTACCTTAAATAGATATCAAGCTACTATTCCTCACTGATTAATAGCAGTTTTAAGGATTTTTCCTCTAGGAACTTATCCAAACCTTTTTTAAACCCAGTTACACTAACTACCATAACCACATCCTTTGGCAATAAATTCCAGAGCTTAACTAGTAGAGGACAGCAGTCAAAGGCCAAACAGCCCATTCATTCTAAGAACATAAGAACATAAGAAAATGCCATACTGGGTCAGACCAAGGGTCCATCAAGCCCAGCATCCTGTTTCCAACAGTGGCCAATCCAGGCCATAAGAACCTGGCAAGTACCCAAAAACTAAGTCTATTCCATGTAACCATTGCTAATGGCAGTGGCTATTCTCTAAGTGAACTTAATAGCAGGTAATGGACTTCTCCTCCAAGAACTTATCCAATCCTTTTTTAAACACAGCTATACTAACTGCACGAACCACATTCTCTGGCAACAAATTCCAGAGTGTAATTGTGCGTTGAGTAAAAAAGAACTTTCTCCGATTAGTTTTAAATGTGCCCCATGCTAACTTCATGGAGTGTCCCCTAGTCCTTCTACTATCCGAAAGAGTAAATAACCAATTCACATCTACCCGTTCTAGACCTCTCATGATTTTAAACACCTCTATCATATCCCCCCTCAGTCGTCTCTTCTCCAAGCTGAAAAGTCCTAACCTCTTTAGTCTTTCCTCATAGGGGAGTTGTTCCATTCCCCTTATCATTTTGGTAGCCCTTCTCTGTACCTTCTCCATCGCTGTAGTATGCCTATGGGCAATATGACCTTGGTCATAGGTACCTCTACTCAAATGGTGCCACAGCACCACCATTGCTGAAGAAGCATTGTTTCATGTTTATATGCCTGACCCTCTCCCCACTGTCCACAGCAGTGGTCTGTGCACCCTCCGACTTAATATCATGGCAATATTAAGTCAGAGGTCCCGAAGGGTAAAAAAAGTAAAGAAAATAAAAATAAAAATTTGAAGTTGGCCCGCAGCTGTCAGGTCGAAAACCGGATGCTCAATTTTGCCGGCGTCCGGTTTCCGAGTCCATGGCTGTCAGCAGGCTCGAGAACCGACGCCGGCAAAATTGAGCGTCGGCTGTCAAACCCGCTGACAGCCGCCACTCCGGGCCAAAAGGAGGCGCTAGGGATGCGCTAGTGTCCCTAGCGCCTCCTTTTGCTTATTTCTACTGCCGGGCCTCATTTAAATACTGAATCACGCGCACAGGCAAGCGGGCATTCGCCCGCTCTCCCGCGGACTTTACTGAATTGGCCCGTTAGCTAGATAAGTTATTCAGCTAACTCGGATATTCAGAGTTAGGGATGGGCATTCAGGAGAAATGAAATAGGAAAGGAGACAAGATTTCCTATTTTGTTTTGGATCGTTTTCAGAACAGAACGAGTTAAATTCTGCCGAGGCCCAAGTGTCAGGTCCAGGCCTCCAAGTCTGGGCCTTGAGTAGGGCCTAGACCGAGGTTGCAGAAACCTACCACAGCCTAGGCCTATGCAAGGCTCAGGCTTCTGGACCAGTTGGTGTTGACACCTAGGCCCATGCCACAGCCTCAGGCTTGCATAGGCTTAGGCCATGGTAGGTCACTGTTACCTTGGACTAGGTCCATTGCAAGGCCCCAGCTTGGGCCTGGGCCTAGGTCTCATCTGCAGATGCCCCCCACCTCGATCAGGTAAGTGGGGTCCTAGGAGGATCCCGGCCCCATTTTCGTGGAAGGGGGGGAAACACAGGAAGCCCGTTTCTTTTTTTTCCATTTTTTGGAGGTTCAATGTTTATTTCATTTTATTAAACCAAAAAAAATGAAATAAAGATTCCAGAAAACAAAATTTGTGGGGAAAAAAGCTCCCAAAAATAAACGAAAAACAAAATAAAATTTCTCCCCCTTCCCACTCTATTCAAGTTAGCCAGATAACTTATCTAGTTAAATCTGGTCAGTCCATAGGGCTGTCCTAAAGTTAGCCAGATAAACTTAACTGGCTAACTTTAAGATAGCCGGATATGTTCAGCGGCATAACTGCACCACTCAATATATGAGTTAATTAGCTGAGCTGCACAACAGCTGAATATGGACCATAATGTTTTTCTCTCTCTCACTGAGCCAGATTAAATTCCCAGGGGGCCCCACACATACACACTTCCTCCCATTGTTTTTATAAGGCAAATTTTGACTCCCTCCCATTTAATAATGTAACTAAATCTCAGTAGGACACTAAGGGGTAGATTTTTAAAAAAAGCGTGTTCGCGTACTTTTGTTTGCGCACCAGGCGCAAACAAAAGTACGCTGGATTTTATAAGATACGCGCGTAGCCGCGCGTATCTTCTAATATCCTGGATCGGCGCGCGCAGGGCTGTCTCCGTTCCCTCCGAGGCCGCTCCAAAATCGGAGCGGCCTCGGAGGGAACTTTCTTTCGCCCTCCCCTCACCTTCCCCTCCCTTCCCCTACCTAACCCCCCCCCCCCCCGGCCCTATCTAAACCCCCCCCCCCCTACCTTTATCCACGGATTTACGCCTCCCGGAGGGAGACTCGACCCGGGGGCGGTTCCGGAGGGCGCGGCCACTCCCCTGAAATGCCCCGGGCCGAAACCACGCCCCCGGTCCCGCCCCCGAAATGCTGCGCCCCGCCCCAAAACGCCGCGTCATCGGGTCCCGCCCCCGATTCGCCCACTTCCAAAAACCCCGGGACCTACGCGCGTCCCGGGGCTCTGCACGCGCTGGCGGCCTATGGAAAATAGGCGCGCCGGCGCGCAAGGCCCTGCTCGCGTAAATCCGGGTGGATTTACGCGAGCAAGGCTTTTAAAATCCGCCCGTAAGCCCGTAAGCTAACAGGAGGCTAAAGCAGTGGTTTTTCTCATATTACATCTTAAACAGTCCTCATAAGGGTTCCATTTTTAGGTAACCACAATGAATATTCATGAAATGCATGTATACTTTTAGTCTAATAACCAAGTACAATCAGACCAGTTTGGAAGTTTTGAGGACCAAATTTGAGCACCACTATACTAAGACAATTCTTATCCAGATTGATTTTGGCAGTATTTAATATCCAAGAAGCATGATCTGTCTAGATGACATTTCTGGCATTTGAGAGAAATCTTTGGTCTTTGCTAGCAAGGAATATGTTATAAAGGCATAAAAAGTTTTTTTTTTCCTTTTTCTTTTTCTGGAGTATCAAAAAAAAAAAAAAAAAGCCACTTGTAATCAAATCTACTGTGACAGAGGGGATTTATCACAGCCCATCTATGTTATTCCAGCTTCCAAACTGGTCTGATTGTTAAAGAATGCAAATTTACATGCTTATTAGAACAAAGGTATACATGCATTTTATAAATATTTATTTTGGTTTCTTGAAAACAGAACCCTAATGAGGGCTCCTCACATTGCATCTTTAAAAGAACCACTGTTTGAAGAGACATTTAAGGGAATTTTTAACACATGGTTTTAGGCAATTGAGGCAAGAGATTATGAAATGGGATTATTTCTAGGAATGATCTATATTTGATGTAAAGTATGTATTCTGAGTGCTAATGATTCTATGAATCTGATGTGTAAATCACTTGAATGAAAGATAATGCAGTACATAATACATAATACATAAATTCTAGCCACAGTATGACTATGGACTGCTTGAAATGTAGATCCAAACCCCTGCACGTCTTTTAACCTGCTGGCTCAAATCCATACACTTTCTTGGGAGTGTGGTAGACTACTCAAAAAGTGGTGGGATGGGAGGAGAAAACTTGTATTTTTTTTTTCTTTTTTCACAATATATTTCTGTGGACAAAATATATTAACAGCCAAACAGGATTGGAGAACTAGACTGAAATCCAAGCAGCAAACTATATGGAGTCACCAAAACTCTCATGCTGGTATATAAAAGGCATGAGCAGCATGACAGTCAGGCATATTAACAGTAGAGAGGTGCATTCGTTTATCACGAATTAGGCAATTTCAATGAAATTGCATATAGACCATTGGTCCATTGAAATGAATATGAAACATAATAAGATAAAGAATTTTCATTTCATTCATGCCCCCCCCCCCCCCTTCCCCCAATTTGTTTTAGAGGGCCAAAAATGAAATAAATATGGACTCATTTGTCATGTTTTACCCATTTCTTTCAAATAAATGCACATACCTAGTGAATGTCATTGAGGGACCAAGGTTGAAAACAAGCTTCAATGAGTAAAAGGAGACCATACATTTTTTTTACATTTAAAAGAAGCAAAGTTTAAGATGGCAAAGGCTAAAATGGCTTAGTAGTAGAGTTGGTGGAGGCCATCACTGTGACAGATTTTGGGCATATGGAGGACAGTGGTAGGAAAAGAGGTAAGAGGTCAGCTAAAAGTCATAGGGATGAAGGAAAGATAAATTTCTGTTGGGGTACAAATGAGAATTTATATGCATTTCTAACCAAAGTGGACAAATTTCAACTAATCAGAATGGATGGACCATTTTGGTCTTTACTTGTCATCATTTACAATGTTACTATGTTACCATCAGTGTCTGTGACTGTTGTTGCTTTTGAGAAGAAAGTGACTGCCGGGCCTCAGGGGGAGGCCAGCCAGTAGAATTAGTTTGACCAGAATTATCTGCAGATGGTAATGGAGATGGACAAAGCAGAAAAGATGGAGAAGATTGTCCCATACGCATCACTATGTACTGGTGAAATATCCTGGATATGGAACTATTTTATACTGCTTCTAGATGGCAATGCATATAACCTCCATTGTATTTTACTGTAGAGATTGTGATGCTGCCTTCCACTGGAGGAAAAACATGCACCTGTGATGAGGCACTAAAATTCCCACCTCAGGCAGCATTAGACTCAAGCTCAAACCTGGATTTACTCTAGTCATGGACAAAAACAAATATATTTATGCTCGAGGTCTGCAGGAGGCCAGTAAAAGGTGTACAAGTGTTTGAATGAATATGTGTTTGACACATTCTACCCTGCCCACAGGCCTGCCCACAATGGATCATTTAGTGTAGTTCATCCTCTTATAAACTCAGAATATCTGTCAGGGTTGTGACAAATATTGTTTTTGTGAAATATCCAGTGATTATATCATTTTATAACAGTTGTAATTTAGCAAAACTCAAATACTTCTTTCTGTTCAACTATTCTATATGAAAAAGGAAAAATTAAAAGTGACCAAATAGAGTTTGAGGAATGATCAAGAGTTTGTCAATTTAAATTAAATGCAAAAAAATGAGTGAAGCATTTGAAGCATAGAGAAGTAATATGAGTGAGATAGAAATATTATTCAATTTCAAACAGCAGAAAGACATTGGCATGACTATATTTGATAAATTCAAGGTAACAAAAGAGTGCAACAAGGCAGTAGCTGGAAGATTACTAGGGTACACAAGGAGAGGTTATTAGTAGAAAAAAATGAGCTGACAATTCCACTACATAGGTTATCGGTGAAACCTCATCTAGTGTACTGTGTCCAAATTCTAATGACTGTCTCCATAAAGGTAGAAACTGAGGCTACACTGAGAAAAGCTATTAAATTGATGCAATATGTGAACCATAAACTCTATAAAATGAGATTTCAGGACCTATGGGCAGATTTTAAAAGCCCTACGCGAGTAAATCCAGCTAGATTTACGCGCGTAGGGGGGTTATGCGCGTCGGGCCTATTTTCAAAAGGCCTGGTGGCACGCGTAAAGCCCTGGGATACGCGTATGTTCCGGGGCTTGAAAAAATGGGCGGGGAGTGGGCGGGGAGTGGGCGGGCAGGGCGGGGCAGGACCGAGGCCTCCGGCACAGCAGCAAAGCTGGGGGATCGCGCGCCAGCAGTTGGCCGGCGCATGCAAGTTACGCCTGCCAGAGGCGGGCGTAACTTACAAAATAAAGGTGGGGGGTTTAGGTAGGGCTGGGGGGTGAGTTAGATAGGGGAAGGGAGGGGAAGGTGGGGAGGCCAAAGGAAAGTTCCCTCCGAGGCCACTCCGATTTCGGAGTGGCCTCAGAGGGAACGGAGAAAGCCATCAGGGCTCCCCTAGAGCTTGGCGCGCTCAAGGTGCATATGTGTGCACCCCCTTGCGCGCGCCAACCCTGGATTTTATAACATGTGCGCAGCTGCGCGCGCATGTTATAAAATCGGGCGTACATTTGTGCTCGCCGAGTAGCGCGCGCAAATGTAGGCCGCACACATAAATTTAAAAATCTGCCCCATATGTATATACTGTAGAAAAGAGGAAGGTGAGAATTCAAATACCTCAAAGGCATTAAGAATGCACGAGAAACAGGCATGTTTTCAATGGAAAGGAAGTTATGGGACAAGAGTTTATGAAAGACAGAAGTAACAGTCTTTATACAATTGTTTTCACAATTTGATCCTATATATTACAAAGTACTACGAATCATAAAGAAACAGACTAGATTAAAATATAACTATGTATCTTCAGGGATTTTTACATCTAAATGTAATGTACATTATGTACGCTAGAAGATTCCTTCATAAGCAAACACTAACTAAATACACTTAATTATGACAGAATTAGTCAAGTTATTAATTATAGCAGGGCATGATAAATCAATTAATTAATTAGGTACTCAGATGCAGCACTGCATGAAGTAAATAGCTATTAATCATAATGCTCAGTATTAAAAAGGAAGGGGATAAGGTCAATTTCCTTGTTCAGTCCATTTTAATTTAATCTTAACTGATGTCTCCAATATGACTTCTATCGATGCAATCACTTCACTTATTAGACTATTTAATTTATGAAAAAAAAACACTTTTGTACTTTTATTTTTCCTATGTTTTTACAATGAGAATACATGCATTTCTTCTCTGTGTAAATGATTATAGATGAGTTAATTATTTTTTACTAGGTGCATTAGTGAATATGGAAATCAGTTCAAGCACTGCACAAATAAAGCCTTATAAGTTATCACTTTAATATACTAGAGAACAGCAGCATAATTAAAGGCGAAGTTTCAAAGGATTACTCACGTATGTGGTCCGAGCACGCGCAATCCATATTTTAAAAAGGGGTCACAGACGCATATATATATGTTCATGCATGAGTTAAATAACATTTGCAAAAAACGGGTGTGTTGGGAGCTTCTCAGGGTGGGGTTAGAATGTATGCGAATAATGAGGCATTTTAAAATTGACATACATGAAAACAGCATCCAGCTTACATGCGTTCATTGCTACTGCTCATTTACGCGCACACAGTGCAAACTTTCATTTTGATTTTGGACATGGCTTTTGGTGGCTTAACTTTTACAGGGAAGTGGGCACAGGAGCAGGCTAGGAAGTGAGAGAGGGAGTATACCTGGGACAAACTGGGACCTGCTGGGTGATAAACGGGACATACTAGTTTATACTGGGGGATATTGGAACAAATTGGGGGAAAAAGGAACATACAGGTTATTAAAAGGTGACAGACTGTGTGTTACTGGGGCTGAGAATCAGTGGTGAAGAGTCCTTTTTCAAGATGATTCTAATTTTGAATCAATTCTTTTTCAGTGTTCACCACTGCTAACTGTTGACTTGTCTCCGTTCCATGTAAAAATAGTAAGACACGATTGTCCTACTATTTCTCCACGCTAACATGTAAACCGATGTGATGTACCCCAATGAATGTCGGTATATAAAAACAAACAAACAAACAAATAAATAAATAATGGACCTAAGGATACTCAAGTCACAATGGCTGAGGAGGGAGAGAGAACAGAGGATTGTACAGGACAAGGACACAGTTTCTGGATCTGTTTTAGAAGCAAGTAACGCACAGGTTCAGATTCAACAAGGAAAACCATACTGTACCTTTCCCAGCAGTTAGAGCAGGACCTGAAACTAATCACCCACAGGGGCCATGCCTTGCTAGTACACATCTCTACTGTCCTGGCATTCTTTGCTGCTAGAACCTTCCAGGTACCTCTAGAGGTCAACTGGCATCAGACATTCTGCCACTTCTGTGTATACATTTATTTATTTATTAAAAAAATTATAAACTGCTATTTGGACACTACTAAGCAGTTGAACAAGAAAACACTGATAAAATAGAATAAAGACAGTCAAAAGAAAATAAAATATCATGCAAATGCCAAGAAAATAATTTAAATATTTTCAATATTTAACACATGAAAACAGCATCAGATCTTATATTTATATCTAAACCAACCAGGCTGGACTCTTAATTGTAACCATCCTCATATGCTAGACTGAATAGTAGGGATGTGAATCGTTTTCGAACGATTAAAATTATCGTCAGATAATTTTAAAATTGTCCTAAATCGTCAGAGTGCACGATACAATACAAATGCCCCCGATTTATCATCATAATTCGTTAAATAGGGCACGGGAATTATTTGGGGGAGGGCGGGAAAACCGGCACACCAAAACAACCCCTAAACCCACCTCGACCCTTTAAAACCAATTCCTTACCCTCCCCCACCCTCCCGAACCCCCCCAAAATGTTAAATTACCTGGTGGTCCAATGGGGGGGGGGGGGGCCCGGAGCGATCTCCCGCTCTCGGGCCATCGGCGCCATTTTGGCTGCCACTAATTAAAATGGCGCCGATGGCCCGATAAAAAAAAACCCCACCCAACCCTTTAAATTGACCCCCCCAAAACCTTTTAACATTACCTGGTGGTCCAGGGGGGCCTCGGGGGACGATTTCCCGTTCCCAGGCATCAGCTGCGCTAAAATAAAATGGCGCCGATGCCCCTTTGCCCTTACCATGTGACAGGGTATCCGTGCCATTGGCCGGCCCCTGTCACATGGCAGGAGCACTGGATGGCCGGCGCCATCTTTACTCATCAGCCCCTATTATAGAGTATAGTATAATAGGGGCTGATGATGATGATAATAGTATAATAGGGGCTGATGAGTAAAGATGGCCGGCGCCATCTTTAAAGATAGCGCCGGCCATCCAGTGCTCCTGCCATGTGACAGGGGCCGGCCAATGGCATGGATACCCTGTCACATGGTAAGGGCAAAGGGGCATCGGCGCCATTTTATTTTAGCGCAGCTGATACCTGGGAATGGGAAATCGTCCCCCGAGGCCCCCCTGGACCACCAGGTAATGTTAAAAGGTTTTGGGGGGTCGGGAGGGTGGGGGGTCGATTTAAAGGGTCGGGTGGGGGTTTTGTTTAGCGGCGCGGGCCTCCCTAAAAAAAAAAATTAGCGATGTGAATTGGAATCGGAAATGATTCCAATTCACATATCTTAACGATCAGATTCCTCCCCCCCCCACCCCAGCCGAACCTGATCATTAAGACGATCTGGCACACGATTCACATCTCTACTGAATAGATAGGATTTCAGTAATTTCCTAAATCTTAATAAGGTGGGTGCTGCCCAAAGTTCACTAGGAAAAGCATTCCACCATGCAGGTCCCATAACACAAAACAAACAAAACCGTGATTCATTAAGTTTAAATTGTTTAAATGAAAAGATTTCTAGTAAAAGCTGTGAGCCATATCTTAAGGAACAACGTGGTTGGTAAAATGTCAAGACAGATGAAAAATATTATGGTGCTGAACTCCACAAGATTTTAAATACTAATAATAAAATTTTAACCATCAGGTCCTGACTGCATAGTCTAGAAAAACACACTATTGTGGTAATTGACCCAGTGGTGAGTCTCTGTACTGTAAAGCTTTAGGTGTTTTTTTCCTTCAGGTGTGAATTTTCCTATATTTCAAGCCATACAAGTACATTCCAGGAGAGGGGCATCAGCTTACTCTCCCACAAAGATTCAAGAAAACATCTGTGCCCTGCATCCCGCAGGGACACACAAAGGTATGCTCCCAGATGCTACAACATCTGGGAGCATACCTTCCCGGTAGGAGCATACTCCTACTGGGAAGAGGGAAGGGAGGCCGAGACCCTGGCAGGGAGGCTTCGGGGTTGCTCCCAGTTGCCCAAGCGGGACCCCGAGGCTCGTGGCTAACTAGGGGCAGGAACGCCTCACTGCTCCCGTACACGCGCTCTGTGGAGGGCGTGCACCACTGCCCTAAAACAAAATCCTAAATGTGCAAGGTTAGCGAAGGCTGGGGTCCATCGTGAACGGTGCAGAGCACATCCGCTATCGCCCATCTCCAGATGAAGTTGTCCATCGTGTCTGTGGTTTCAGCTTGATAAGAACATAAGAACATAAGAAAATTCCATACTGGGTCAGACCAAGGGTCCATCAAGCCCAGCATCCTGTTTCCAACAGTGGCCAATCCAGGCCATAAGAACCTGGCAAGTACCCAAAAACTATGTCCCATAAGAACCTGGCAAGTACCCAAAAACTAATTCATACTCGGCCCTCAACCCGGCCCGCACCACACCTCGGAAAAAGGCTACACAGTCTTCCGGGGTGCCACCATCCAACACCACAGTCCTGGTCTTATAGATGACGTATTTTGCGGTGGCTAATATGTAGTTGGCAAGGTGGTCCCTGGCCCTCAGCCTCTTGTTCTTTGATGCGGTGCAGCAGTAAAGAAACAGATGAGGGCTGAATTGCAGCCAGAAGCGTAGGAGGAGGGTCTTCAGCTCTGCGAGGAAGGGTGTTACAGGTGTGAAGATTCCTTAGCAGGAAGTAAAGGGAAACTACATTTCCCAGATGCCCTGGTAGTCAGCCCCTGGAAGTGTTGGGGGCAGGGAAACAAAGAGGTGGTGTATTCCTAGGGAGGAGTGCGCTAACCCGTATAAAGAGAGGGGCCCTCCGGAAGGCAGAGAGAGCAAGAGGCAATCCAGCAAAGCTCAACGGAAGGCGAGGAGGATGGAGAGGCCGAGGCAGAAGGAGAACGGTGCCCAGGCACATCTTATTCTAACGCTAAGTCAGCCTTAAAATTATCTCTTTCCCTTTTCACTTCAGTGCAGCAGCTTGTTGGATAGGAGTCTCTAGCATAGTTATGGGTTAATTAGAGTTGCTAGGTCTATTTCTGAAAAAGCAAAGGTAGAAGGTTTTATTTTAAATGCTGAGAGCATTTAGTTTTGTTGTTGGGAACCAAGTAGGAATTACTATGAAGAAAAGGAAATGTTTTGGGGGTTAACAGTATCTATAATCTAGTAGCTGTATAAAAAGGGTTATTGTATTAAACTATGACAGCTGTTGAGAATTGTAATCAAGGCTATGTAGCTGACCTAGGGAGCCCTTCTTCTAATGGGATTTTTCCAGCACTACTTTATATCTGGGAGAATTAAGCGTCACCATTGTATTAAACCTGCATTGCCTATATGCATGTTGAAGGAAAGCATAATAGAGAATAGAGAAAGAAGCTTGTTTTATTTTAATGAATCACTGGATTAAAAGGATAGGAAATCAAAACTCAAATGAATTAGGTGGAAATGAGTTTTGTGCAACACTTTAATACTGTGTGTAACTTCTCTTCTGTGAAGTTAGCTTCAATAAACTCAAGAGCACTATATTAAGTTACTGCGTATGTCATTTTAAGTTATGGCAAAAGATCCCATGACTGGAAGGTGACTCTTACTTTTGGCATGGGAGAGGGAATCAGTACAGACCTGTCCCAACCTCCTATCTTAATGAGGACCTCCCAGTCTAAGTAACTTTAACCAATAGCCTCCTTACCAATGGTTCCAGTGTCAGCATCACCTCCAGGAGAAGCTTCAGTGCTGCCACTGCTACAAAGGAATCTGCTATAGCAGTCCTTGAGAATAAGCTTCCAAGTGAGAAGTCACCTCAAAGGACATGCCACTAGGGGGTGCCACACCACAGCTATATAGTCTTCTTTTGTCGAAGATAGCAACAACATCAGACAAATAATGACTGATTTCTATCAAACTGCATATTTCCCATCTGTCTTGGGAGCCATTGATTGCACTCATGTCCCTATAAGATCACCATAGGGATATAAGGCCACTTACTGCAACTTCAAGGGCTTCCACTTCCTCAATATACAGGTGGACTGTGAGGCCAAGGGCATCATGCTAGACATTGTACTCAGGTTTCCAAAATCCAAGCATGTTGCCTACATCCTATCACAGTCAAGAATTCATGATCACTTCCAGCAAGGCTGTATCACTGGGGGCTGACTTCTAGGTAGGAATACACTTGCCACGACCAGCACACTGCTACTAACCTCCTATAATTGTCTCCCTCATATCTAGGTGGACTGACAGCATTGAGCCAGGAGAACCACACTAACCTTGCTCTGTCAACTGTTCTGCTGCCCAAGCATAACAAATGTCTAACTCTGCTTTTCTCTGCCATCTTCTCTATAGGTGACAAAGGTTAGCCACTAAATACCTGGCTCGTGATCTTACTGGCATACCCACAGACCACTGCAGGTGCTCTCTACAACAGGGCCTGACAGATCAGGCAGTAATTGAGAGACCAGTTGGCCTACTAGAAACCAACTGTTTGGACAGATCTGGAGAATGCCTTTTCTACAATGCACCTAAAGAATATGAGGTCTTTCTAGCCTGCTGTGTGCTACATAACCTGGCCAAAACTAGATGCATGCATCCTCCATAGGGATTGGAAGATACTCTAGATGAAAGCAGGACAAGGAGGAAGAGGAGTTAAATCAGGAGGAATTTCAGGAGGTAACATCAAATGTGTCAATGACAGCCTATAGAGGAAAGGAACAATCTGATACAATGACATTTAAAAAAATGTTTTGCTCTAGGAGAAAATGAGTGAGGTGGAATAACAGTGGGCCAAATTGAAAGGAGCTATTACAAAGGCAAGAAATCTATATATTAGAAAAGTAAACAAAAGAAAAAGGAAAAAGAAAACAAATCTGGTTCTCAAAGAAAGTAGCTGAAAAGGACAGCATTCAAGTATAAAGGATTCGAAAAAGAGGAAGACAGGGAATAATACCTGGTGAAACTGAGGGAGATGAAGAATGAAATAAAAAAGTCAAGTGGAAGAAAGGATTGCCAAAGAGGTAAAGTAGGTTACAAAACATTTTTCAGATATATCAAAGAAAGAAGGAAGGTCCAAAGTGTTATAGTGAAATTGAAAGGTGACAAGGAACAAAGTGTGAAGAGAGACAAAGAAATGGTAGAAATATTAATCAAATACTTCAGTTCGGTGTTCACTAAAGAAGATGCTGGAAAAGGACCATTGCTGGTAGACAAGATCATAATGGGGATGGGGTAGACAAAACTCCGTTTACAGAGCAGAATATATGGAAAGAGAACATAAGAACATAAGAACATGCCATACTGGGACAGACCAAGGGTCCATCAAGCCCAGCATCCTGTTTCCAACAGTGGCCAATCCAGGCCATAAGAACCTGGCAAGTACCCAAAAACTAAGTCTATTCCATGTTACCATTGCTAATGGCAGTGGCTATTCTCTAAGTGAACTTAATAGCAGGTAATGGACTTCTCCTCCAATAACTTATCCAATCCTTTTTTAAACACAGCTATACTAACTGCACTAACCACATCCTCTGGCAACAAATTCCAGAGTTTAATTGTGCATTGAGTAAAAAAGAACTTTCTCCGATTAGTTTTAAATGTGCCCCATGCTAACTTCATGGAGTGCCCCCTAGTCTTTCTACTATCTGAAAGAGTAAATAACTGATTCACATCTACCCGTTCTAGACCTCTCATAATTTTAAACATCTCTATCATATCCCCCCTCAGCCATCTCTTCTCCAAGCTGAAAAGTCCTAACCTCTTTAGTCTTTCTTCATAGGGGAGCTGTTCCATTCCCCTTATCATTTTGGTAGCCCTTCTCTGTACCTTCTCCATCTCAATTATATCTGTACCTTCTCCATCACAATTATATCTTTTTTGAGATGCGGCGATCAGAATTGTACATAGTACAAGGCTATTGGCCAGATAAGGTACATCCCAGAATACTAAGGGAACTCAGAGATGTGCTGGCAGGTCCACTGAAGGACCTTTTCAATAGATCCCTGGAAATGGGAGTTATTCCATGGGATTGGAGAAAAGCAGTGGTAGTCATGCATCACAAGAGTGATAGCAGAGAGGAGGCTGAAAACTACAGGCTGGTTACCCTGACATCAATGGTGGTAAAATTAAAGGAGATACTGCTGAAGGAAAGGATAGAGAGCTATCTTCAATCTGGCAAATTGCTGGATCCAAGGCAGCATGGATTCACCAGAGGAAGATTCTGTCAGACAAATCTGATTGATTTTTTGATTGGAAGACTAGAGAATTGGATCAAAGAAGAGGGCTTGATGTGATCTTCCTAGATTGCAACAAAGCTTTTGATATAGTCCCACATAAGAGGCTTGTGAATAAAAAAAAGAAGCTTGGGATGGAGTGTCAAGGTATAAGGATGGATTACAAAACTGAATGACTGGTAGGAGACAGCATGAGATGGTAAATGGAACCTACTCTGAAGAGAAAGCAGAGTTAAGGGGAGTGCCACAAGGACTGGACTTGGGACCAAATTCAATATCTTTGTGAGTGACATTGCAGATGGGATAGAAGGTAAAGTTTGTCTATATAAGCAAATGATACTAAGATCTGCAACAGAGTGAACACACCAGAAGGAGTAGAGAGAATGAGACGTGATTTAAGGAAGCTTGAACAGTGGTCAAAGTTTTGGCAGCTGGGATTCAATGCCAAGAAGTACGGAGTCATACATCTGGGATTCAGCAATAGAGATGTGAATCGGAACCGGTTCCAATTCACATTTTTTTTTGTGCGGTGCGTTCAGTTTTTTTTTTTTTTATCGGCTGCGCTCGAGCCGATAAACAAAAAACCCACCCCGACCCTTTAAAACATATCCCTTAGCTTCACCCACCCTCCCAATCCCCCCCCCCCCCAAAAAAAAAACTTTTTTAAATTACCTGGTGATCCAGTGGAGGTCCCGAGAGTGATCTTCCGCTCTCGGGCCATCAGCTGCCACTAATCAAAATGGCGCCGATGGCCCTTTGCCCTTACCATGTGACAGGGTATTCGTGCCATTGGCCGGCCCCTGTCACATGGTAGGAGTAATGGACGGCCGGCGCCATCTTTAAAAATGGCGCGGGCCATCAGAAAAACGATTCACATCCCTATTCAGCAATCCAAAAGAGTTGTATGTGATGGGGGTGAAAGACTGATGTGCACGGACCAAGAGACGGATATTGGGGTGATAGTGTCTAGGGATCTGATGATGGCGATGCAATGTGACAAGGCAATAGTTAAAGCCAGAAGAATGCTGGGCTGCATAGAGAGAGGAATAACCAGTAAGAAAAAGAAGGTGATGATACCCTTGGTGAGGCCTGTGTTCAGTTCTGGAGCCCGAATCTCAAAAAGGATAGAGGCAGGATGGAGGTGGTCCAGAGGAGGGCAACAGAAAGGAAGAGGGGGTCTGTGTTGTAAGACCTACAAGGAGAGGCTGAAGAATCTGAATATGTATACCCTGGAAGAGAGAAGGTGCAGAGGAGAAATGATGCAGACCTTCAGATACCTAAAAGGTTTAATGATGTACGGACTTCAAAACGTTTTCTGTTGAAAAGAAAACAATTGAACTAGGGGGGGTCATGAAATGAAACTCCAGGGGGGATGACTCAGAACCAATATTAGGACATTTTTCTTCACGGAAATGGTGGTGGAGGCTTGGAATGCCCTTCTGGAGATGGTGGTGAAATTGAAAACAGTCAAAGAATTCAAAGGGGCATGGGATAAACACTGTGGATCTCTAAAGGCTGGAGGATGGAAATGAGATAAGCATGTAAGGTGATAATTTTCTTGTATGACAGTTACTACCCTTAGAGGAAGGCATGGAAATTACTATTCTTAACAAGTATGCTTTGATACTTTTAATGCAACTGCAACATTGCTCCCCACTTAGATGACAGGGGGAAAATAGGAATTGGATTCAGATGACAACCGAAGGCCCAGACTTCCATGGTCTGGATACTAATAAGCAGATCTAAAGGAAAAAGTACAGGCCTGCTTCTATGGCCAAGTCCTAAAGGAAATGAAGAAAACATGCATGGGGTAATTTGCTGGTGTGGCAGTTACTACACTTAATCAATGAGCCAGAATACTTTTGATGAAACTCCAACATTGTTCTCTGCTTCAACAACAGGGTTAATTGGATTTAGACAGCAACCAACGAGGGCCATGACTTTATGGTCTGGGGAACTGATAAGCCTGGAGGTAACCTGCACAGAGCAGCAGTTACTACCCTTAACAGAAGGCATTGGATTACTACCCTTAACTAATAAGCCTTGATGCTTTTGATGCAATTGCAACTTTGCTCTCTGCTTCAATGGTGGGGTGGGGGGGGGGGGGAAGGAAAGAGGAATTTGGATTCAGAGACAACTAACACAACCATGACTTTTTTACAGTCTGGGGTACCGATGTGCAGACATTAGGAAAAACACAGGACTGCTTCTATGGCCTAGTCCATAAGCAAAGTGCATCAAGCAGCTCTGACTGATACACGGGGTTAACCTGCACGCCACAACAAATACTACCATGGGAAATTTGCTGGAAAGACTGGATGAACCATTGGTCATTTTCTGCCATCATTTCTATGTGTTCTATGTTTTTCTATGTTTTCTATGTGATGACTTTATAATAGAAATGTATTGCTTCTTTTGCCACACTCCTTTTCAGGTTGGAAGAAGCTCAGTAGCCTTTGTTTGTCTAATTCTGGAGTACCTTTTCAGTGGTGTCATGTCACTGCTGACACTGCTTTCGGAGAGCATGGGATAAGAGAGCAGTGGAACATCTGTATGGCTGCTAGAGGGGCTTGCATGACTTTCCATTAGCGGGCAGAGTGGCTATCAGCTGTGGTGGGCATTGTCTCCTTTGCCACCTGTTCCATCGGTGAGGTGGAAGTGTCTCTCAGTGCTCATGGCAGTGGTGATGCTGTAGACTGAATGGGCGGAGGTAGTGGTAGCAGCATTAGAGATCCTAGTAGCATGATGGGTGCTGGTAGAGGACCAGGTGGAGTCTGCAGTGGTGCAGGTGGAGCTCTGGCCTGGGGAAGGACCATCCAGTCTGGTGACGCTGCAAATGTAGGTGATGGCTGCATTCAGTGGGCCATCCCATAGTAAAGAGCTGTTGGAGGCAGCAGCTGCCAGGGTGGCATCCTC
The DNA here is from genome assembly GCF_901001135.1 of Rhinatrema bivittatum. NCBI lineage: Eukaryota > Metazoa > Chordata > Amphibia > Gymnophiona > Rhinatrematidae > Rhinatrema > Rhinatrema bivittatum. Next base: position 128,108,168 of record NC_042618.1, read on the forward strand.
TGCAGCATCTCCCTCTACATTGCAATCTGTGCATCTTTTGACTGGTGAAGGCCCCCGTAGCTTGTACTGCATGCCCTGCATCTCTTCCCCGAGAACCTCCCAACAGACCTGAACTTCTTGCCCCACCACATCCTGGAGGTCATGAATTTCTGTTCGAAGTGCAGCTATCTCATCCATCATTCTGACATTTATATGTATGATTGGCCTCTCTACTGAAATGGCCTATATCTCCTCCTCTTTCCTCTTTTGTTGAGCTGCTTTCCAGGTGACCACCTGTAATTTGCCCAATATCAAGTGTCACTGAAAGAGAAGAGGTCTGCTGGTCTTCCTCCTCCACTGCAGCCTGACATTGCTCCTTTGTAAGTCTCCCTGTGGCCTCCATGTCTTCTTCTGAGCTATCAGGCAGCACCCTTTAGCACTACCGTGCTCTTCAGTGGCCAGCATTTGGTCCAGGCTCAACAACATCTTTACTACACTGCTTCCCTGCAACAACATAGAAATTTGTGCATACTTTAAAAGGACATGATATGTGGGTTTTACTCAGTTGACCTTCCTTTCTGCCTACTAGAGCAGCTTCATTATCCGTCATAGAGCACCTCCTGATACACCACTAACTGTATAGAAAGCATTCCCATGGTATTGATATAGTGTATACCCTGGAATCACTTAAAACCAGCATGCAAAGCCATACTGAGGACTCAGTAAATGCTGTGGCTCTTGAAAAGTATGGAGAACTGTTAGATCCAGTCCTTAAATGTAGCCCTAGGGTAGAAGAGCTACCTGTCCCAAAACTGGTCCAGTGTGATAGGTCTGGAGGTGATAAGAAAGTGGTTTCTAGTCAGTACTGCTTACATACAGTTACTGAGGCAACATAAAACAGAAAAGGCTCCTGACTAGACATTCATTTCCAAGACCTCTATTAATAAAGCTTCTTCTATGCCTTAGATATGAAGATTGTTTAATTGGTGAGTTTAAAATTGGTGAGTTTAACTAAGCAGCAGAAAAAGTCTCATTGCTTACAAGTATTGTATTAACCACAAGCTGTCAGAGGGACAATCAAGGGTTAAGATTTAAAAGCAGCCTCAAACAAGTTGGGTTTCTGGACAGGTTGTATATAAGGCAAGGGAGGGAGCATAGTGCACCAGCTCGGGAACTAGATTCCAAGCATATTGTGCAGCCAGGTGGCAAAACATGGGGTTGGGAATTGGCATTAGAGGAGAAAGGCATAGATAGGAATGACTTGCCTGATGAGCAGAGTGCATGAGAAGGGTTATAGAGAGAGAGAAAAGGGTGGATATGTAGTGAACTGCACAGGGAAACTCTTGTAGGCAAGTAAGAAGAGCTTGAAATGTATGTGGGAATGGACAGGGAGCCAATATAGTGACTTGAGAAGAGGGGTTATAAGGGTGTAGTGACCAGTGAAAGATAAGTCACACAGCTGAATTTTGGATGGATTGTAGTGGAGAGAGGTAGCTCACTGGGAGACTTGTGAGGAGCAGGTTATAATAGTCTAAGCGGGAAGTGATGAAAGTGTGAATAAGATTTCTGATACTGTGTTCAGAAAGGAATGGATGGATTTTGGTGATATAATAAGAAAAGAAACACATTTTAGCAGTGTTTTGAATATGCATAGAAAAGAAGAGAGAGGAGTCAAAGATGATTCCAAGATTATGGGCTGAAAGGGCTGGAAGGATTACAATGTTATCCACAGAAACAGTGAAAAGAAGGAAGAGTGAAAGTGGGCTTGGGGGAAAAGATACTGTCTTGGCTATGTTAACTTTAAGGTAGTGATGGGACATCACGACAGGAATGTCAGACAAGCAGGCTGAGATAGAGACTGGGTTCCTGATGAAATCTAGGAATCATCAGCATAAAGATGGGATTGAAAGCCATGAAAGGAAATCAGAGCAGCAAGAGAATTAGTATAAAGAGAGAAGAGGAGATGGCCCAGGACATAAACCCTGAGACAAACCAATCGATAGTGGGATGGCAGTAGAGGAGGATCTCCAGAGGAATCACTAAAAGTGCAATGGAAGAAGTAAGACAAGAGCAAGGCATACAGAGTCGCAGATCCCAGTGAGGACAGAATATCAAGGAGTAGGTGGTGATCAACATTGTCAAAAGCAGCATATAGGTTAAAGAGGATAAGGACCAACTAAAGACCTTTGGTTTTAGCCATAAACAGGTCATAGGAGAATTTGGCAAGGGCTATTTCTGTGGAATGGAGAGGGCAAAAAACAAATGTGAAAAAGCAAAAAGTAAAGTCAGTTGCAAACATAGTTCAAAAAGGAAAGCATAAACAATCCTCAATTATTCCCAATCCAAAAGTATTTATCTCATTTTAATAAGGCAGGTCATGAAGGATGTACAAAAACAGCTGTGTCCAAAACAGCTCACAAACATTTGACAGTGTTTCAAATAATACAGAGACACAGGCACTGGTGCCATAGTTAAATACAGTTTCAAAAAGGGCACCAAAGGAGGCACATGAACCTTCTGCAACAATCATAAGCTTAACCCAGGCTAGAGTGGATCAAGATTGGCCTTAGATGAAAGAAAGTCAAGCCAGTGGTGGTGAACAGCATGTTGAAGTAGATTGTAAGCAAAAGCAAGGAGGGAGCTGGGATGATAGTTGACAGGATGGGTTAGGGTCTATTAAGTGTTTTTTGAGAAATGATGTTAAGCATGTTTGAAGATAGCAGGAACAGTAGCAGTGGAAAGTAATAGACTGAGGATATGACTGCAGTTCAAAGAAACCTGAGAAACTGGGTGGGAAAGGGGTCAAAAGAACAAGTAGGACTCAGTTTGGAGGAGGAGAAATGATGGCCAGTATCCTACACTCTGAATTGAGAAAAGGAGGAGAGAGTAGTAGAGGTCAAAGGAAGGGTAGAGGAAAGAAGTGAGAGGGAGGTAAAGGTGACCTGGTTGAGAACTTAAAACTAATTTTGTGACTCTTGTCATGGAAGTAGTCAGCCACCTTCTGTACTGGGGCCTGGAACTTTGTTAATAGCCATCTCTCGTCTCCATTGTGCCACTAGGGCTCAAACCCACAGCACTCTGCAGCCACTTATAGGTGGTCTCCACCACTGGCCTAGACCTCCAGCACTATTCAGCAGCCCAGACCTCCTGCACTCTTCTGCCGTAGGTTTGGAGTGGAGTGTGCATGTGCACCCCTTCATTCCCTGCCAAAAGACACATCTGGCCAAGCACATTGGCCCAGATTTTAAAAGCCCTACACGCTTAGGTGGCCTTACGCGCACTGGGCCTATTTTAAAAAGGCCCAGCCAAGCGCGTGAAGCCACGGGATGCGTGTAAGTCCCGGGGCTTTAGGAAGGGGGCAGGGAAAGGTGGTCTGGGAGTGGGGTGGGGCTAGAGGCCCATTACACAGTGGCTATTTGCCGCTGTCGGGGGATCGCGTGCCAGCAGGGTGCCAGGGTGCACAACCTGTGCCTGCCCCAAGGCAGGCGCAACAGGTAAAACAAAAAAATTTTTTTGGGGGGGTAGGTTAGGGGAAGGGGTAGGAAGGATAGATTAGGGGGTAGGGAAGTTCCCTCCCAGGCCGCTCCTAAATTGGAGCGGTCTGGGAGGGAACAGGGTAAGTCCTCAGATGTCAGTGCACGCAAGTTGCACTAATGTGCACCCCTTTGCACGCGCTGACCCCTGATTTTATAACATGCGCGCCAGCGCACGCGTGTTATAAAATCGGGTGTCCATGTGTGCGCGCTGGGCAGCACGCGCACGTTTATAAAATCTACCCCTTTATATATAGAGATGTTCCATTCCGTCTTTCAAGATTAACCCATAATAGCCTCCTCTTTACATTGTAAACCCCACCAATCTATAGCTTTAATATTATTTTTTATATTGCACACCACTCCTCTCCTTTTCTGCTTACCTTGCCCCTACTGGATTGTAGCCCAGTATAACTTTATTTCAGTTATGATTTTCTGTGCACTACATCTCTGTGACAGCTACTACATCTAAGTCAGCCTCTTCCATGGCTGCATCTAGATCTGGGACTTTATTTCCAATACAAATTAAAAACAACAAAGAGTCAAAGAAGAACCAAAACAAATGATCACATTTCAACTTTATTTCCAATACCATGAGCTTTAGTGTACATAGCTTTCCAGATGTTGGCCTTTTTTTCCCCATTTCTAAACAAATGTTAAATGTTTTACAAACCCAAGGACAGTCTTCACCCATCCCTGATGATCCTAGCTTAAAGCCTTCCTCAATAGACTTGCCAGTCTGTTCTGGAAGATGCTGCATCCCTTCTTCTCTGCTCAGCATTCCTTGAAACATAGCCTCTGGCCAAAACTGCTTCTTCAATGACTAGGCTAAGTGAGTCTGGAGGGATATAAAATAAGGAAAATATCCCAGGCTCATGGGGATAAAGGTTCATGGCACTATAGCCCAACAGAGGATGGTACTAAATGTGTTGGAAGTCCAAATGAGCAGGAGAAAAGTGCTTGTTCCCCCCAAAAAATTAAAGAAAGTGATAATTTGTATAATGTCTCCTAGATTAACCATTATATAGTACATTTTTTATTCTTCATTCAAGTCTAGAATAGAATTGCTAAAGTTTGGTGTTCCGTGACCCAAATGGCCTTTCATTTCAAAAATTGCCGTGGGCATAAAGTACCGACAGATATTTCAAAATGCAATCTATGAGCATTTTGTTTTGTTTTTTACTTCCCCTGACCTAAACACGCCCCCTGGAATGTCTCCTCTAATGCAGTTAAAAGAACGTATGACACATGAAATTGCATGTATACTTTTAGCCAGGTTAAGGGTGGACAATTTTCAGATAGTCCTTTAACCCCGATAACTCTATCCTCACCAAGGTAGATAACTTGTGAAAATTGTCATCCGGGAGATAAAAGATAAGCTTTTTCAGGCATTATGTAACATTTACTGTTAAGCGAAGCTTGAAAGGCACAGATATTTATCAGGCTTATCCAGTACCTTCACAATTGTTCTCAATAGCCTGCAAGATAAAGGATGACAGCTAAATTACCGATAGAGGTTAAGATGATGTGGAGCCATTGCTGTCAGGCTGGGAAGAGATTTTTAGTTTAGTTGTCTTTCTAATGACTTTTTTTTTTTTCATAATCTTTAAGCATAATCAGAATTCATCAAATGTGACATGGAATGATTTATATTAGCTCCTTTGAGCAGCACGTTCTTGCAATCGCTGGGTGTCTTTTTTTTCTGTTCCAATTTCTTTAAACCTTCCTTAATTATACCCAGCACACCAGTATACATTGCAGAGTGAATAGGCAAAAAAACCCCAAAAACCCCAAACATATAGCCCATTCTTAAATATAAATAAATAAATAGTTATTGTAGAAGTACTTCATTATAATCTCTGAATTCAAGGAAGCATGGGGTAAGTACAGAGTTTCTCTGAAAGAGAGGCAGTGATTGTAGAGATGGGCAGATTGAGCTAAGCTTTTTCGGCTGTCAAGTTTCTCTCTTTCTATATTTCTGTAACTTAGTGGGTACAAGTCAATAGGTAAACAGTGTCATGCTTTTCCACTGTTTTATTATTTTTTCTTCAGTATCTCCTTCATATTTTCCAGCAAGATACACTATGCTGAGGCATACATGGATACAAGTCAGTTTATGATTGGTCTGGTGACTCCAAACTTTACAGAAGAGGGGTTCCATATAGGCAGAAAGGAATACTATAGAGAACTGGAAGATTCAGCCAAACATGGATACAGAGGGCACTGGGGAGAAAACTAAATAGGAAAGAATGAACAGAAAGGAAGTGAGGTCACTATGAAAAAGCATGCTGGGAGCTATAATTCCTGAAGGTTCTGGCTACAAGCCTGTCAGGAAATAGCAACAGCTAGCAGATAGGAAGAACACTGATTGCTAAGATCAGATGAGGCTAATTAGGATCTAATTTAGGCAGCACAGATGATCTCAAGGATGCCACATCCCCAAACAATAAGAATCCTTTCAGCTGACAGGAAGGAAGAGGCCCAGTGACCGCCCAGGAGGCAGAAGCTTCCAAAGCTGCATGGAAGACAGATTCATTGGAACCAGCCAAAGAGCAGGATCCTGAAATGGAAGCCACAGGAATGGTCAGAAAGGCAAAGGCCTTAGAAACTTCCGGGGAGAAGAGAATCAAGGCTGCCACAAAAGCAGATACCTAAGAAGCTGCCAGGGAAGGTCAAATAAGGAGGTCATGGAGAGGGTAGTACATGCCTGGGATGTCCTTCCATAGGAGGTGGTGAAGATAAAAACAGTCAAAGAATTCAAAGGGGCATGGAATAAACACTATGGACCCCTAAAGGCTAGAGGACGGAAATGAAGAAAAGGGTGCAAGGGAGTAATCTGCTCGGTGTCGCAGTTACTACCCTTAACAGAAGGCATGGGATTAGTACCTTGTGTCAAAAGCCTTGTTGCTTTTGACACAACTGTAATATTGCTCTCCACTTCAATGGTAGGGAGAAAGAAATGGGAATTGGATTCAGATGACAACCACCTTGGGCCCTGACTTTTATGGTCTGGGTTACTGATATGAAGGCATAAGGGAAAAAAACACAGGACTGTTTCTACAGCCAAGTCAAAAAGCAAACCACATCAAGAAGCATTTTTTTGAATTTTCAAGAAAGTTCCTCACTCAGTGAAAATATTGCTAGCAGTAATATTTTATGGGTTTAACAATTGCTTGGTTTTAATCGTAAATAATACTACTCTTATCATAAGACTTGAGGATAACTGCCCAGAGTGACAGTGATTAACCTTAAGAGAAAGATGGGGGGTAACCGGCGTGGCAAATACTACCTTAAGAAGCTTTCTGGGCAGACTGAATGGACCATTTGTTCCTTTTCCCCCATCATTACTATGTTAATATGTTTGATTTGTATAGTTTTGTTCTGTATGATTTTTAACTGTGTATGTTTTTATGTGATCCACTGCAAACAGAAGATGTAAGTAGAAAAAAAGACATTTTTTAAATTAATTAAATAATTGATTTAGTTAATTAAAAGTGCATAAATAAACCAGTAACAGAATTTATGGCAGGGAAGTGGCAGGATAAGAGCCTTGCTGTAGATTTGCCTTACTTTTTTCATGTCAATAAAACGAATGCATGTGTTCCAAGTTAGGAATGTGTATTTGTTTGAAAAGAATGTATAAAATGTGATGAATGTGGTCCATTTTTGTTTCATTTGTGGTCTACTAAAATGAATGGAGGGCACCCATGAAAATATACACAAATTTTATCTCCATTCGTTTATGTTTTCCATTCAAATCTATGGCCCAAGCACAACAGTAGTAGCTAGATTGATTTCTTTCTCTTCAAGGTAATTTAGCAATAAAGCAATGGCAGTGAGGTAATAGTCTAGCCAGAGACAAGGTAGAAAAAGCAGGGAAAATGATAGGAAGGAGTACCAATCAATGTCAAGGATTTTTTTTTTTAACCAGCCTATAGCTGGCACCTGTATCCAGGGCTCTGCTTTCCCACGATTCCATGATCATGGATAAGGCCAAAAATGATAAATCTTCCCCTTTTCGTGGAATTTGCAAGTCCCCACAGAATTACTGTGGGAGATCAGAATTCCAGGTCCACTGCAATCTGTTCTGGTAGAAAAGGCTAAGACTTACTGTCCCATGATGGCATTGTCAGCTTCTGCTGCCAAATCCTTTTCTGGTCTGTCTCTCTCATTTCCCCCAGGTGTATAGTGCAGTGCTAGATTAAAAGACAGGCCAAACATGCAACCACCCAGGGTGCCTACCAGTATAGGCGCTGATAGAAACCTCATTCTTATCCATCCATGCAGGTTGCCTCCCCTCACTCCCTATTTGCAGTGGATGAGAGGCTGGTGTGTGCACAAGTTCCTGTGAGAAAAAAGTAGCTCTGTCTGTTTTGCATGCAAGTTCCCATGAGAAGAGATTGGCCCTTGAGAAGGTGCAGCTATCATAGTGCTGCTCTTGCAGTAAGAGCTAGTGAGGGAGCCAGAAGAGGAGGAAGAAAGAGATGCAGGCATGAAGTTTTGAACATTAGAATAAGATGATCAGTGGGAGGAAGACACTTTCCCCTCCCTTATGGTCATGTACTAATAGTACGTACTAGAAGTCTGAGTTTATAAAAAAAAAACAAACCAAAAAGCAACAACCATATTGTTTAGCTGGGAAATTCAGGAGGTCTGGGGAAAGGTAGATGTATGTATGGGCTGGTGGGATGAGGACAATAAAAGAACTGGGGGTTGGAAAGAAGACAGAAGAGAGAGCGTATGGGATGGGAAGCAAGGGGAGGGGGTAGAAAGAGGTTAGGGAGTCATAGGGACTGTGGTTGGGATATGAGAAGGAGCAGGGCTATAGGGGTGTGCATTCGGATTGACCGCATTAGTAAAACGCAACTCATATTTTTTTTTTACTTAAAAAATTGATTCGACATAAACGATCGGATTTCCCACATATCGAACATAGATATGTTCGATATGTGGGAAATCGCGATTGTTGAGCCAAAATAAAAATATAAACCCCCTCACCCTCCTTAATCCCCCCCCCGACTTACCACAACTCCCTGGTGATGGAGCGAGGAGTGAGGACGCCATTTCTGCAATCCTTGGCGAGAAGCATGTGACGTCGGCGGCACGTCGAGTGACGCCGGCGTCACGTGATTCCCGGCTCGTTCGCGCCGGACGGCTCGTTCGGCCCAAAAAGAACTTTTGGCCAGCTTGAGGGGGTCAGGAGGCCCCCCCAAGCTGGCCAAAAGTTCTTTTTGGGCCGAACGAGCCGTCCGGCGCGAACTTGCCGGGAATCACGTGACGTCGGCGTCACGTGATTCCCGGCTCGTTCGCGCCGGACGGCTCGTTCGGCCCAAAAAGAACTTTTGGCCAGCTTGGGGGGGTCAGGAGGCCCCCCCAAGCTGGCCAAAAGTTCTTTTTGGGCCGAACGAGCCGTCCGGCGCGAACGAGCCGGGAATCACGTGACGCCGCGTCACTCGACGTGCCACCGACGTCACATGCTTCTCGCCAAGGATTGCAGAAATGACGTCCTCACTCCTCGCTCGATCACCAGGGAGTTGTGGTAAGTCTGGGGGGGGGATTAAGGAGGGTGAGGGGGTTTAAATTTTTTTTTTGCACATATGTACATATACCCAACTCATTGGATTTTTTTTATGTCCATATTGGCCGCAAGTGGGACCCCCTTTCGGACATAAAAAATATGAACATAAAATTTTGCTCTGCACATCCCTACAGGGCTATAGCCAGAGGAAGGACACTTCCCTCTCCTCATCTCCTCCCCCTCAAGATCTCAGTACCTTCTCCTCCTCCTGTTCCTCTCTCTCATCTCTCCTCTTCTTCCTTCTCCAATATATCCCTCCTTCTCTTCCTCCACCATTTCTCCTTTCTTCGAAACACCCCATCCCCGATCCTCCCTCCTCCTCCTCCCCATTTCTGATCCCTCTTTCCTCTCTCCTTTCCATATCATCCACGGTTTTCCCACCATCTCCTCTTTTTGTGCCTCCATCCCTTATCCCTTTACCACTCCTGCTTGAGATCCCTTCTTCCTTACCCTCTTCTGAGATTTCCTCTCTCCCATTTTCAGATCCCTTCTCCTCCTCCTTCCCCAGCCCCGATCAGTAAAAAAGGACCAAATAAATTAACTGGGCACAAAAATGACTATTTAAATAAAGTAAAAAAAAAAAATATTATTATTATTTAAGTATGCAAATATAAGCAAAAATTATGCAAATGTGTCACATAATTGCCACATATGTTTAAAAAGTCTGGCACAGAATGGGTTGCTAACTCTTCACAGAATCTTGACAAATCTGTGGCAGGAAAACTGGGGCCACTGCCCCATACCAAGTGATGCTGACTTCTTACCACTGCAAACCTGTGGATTTCACAGGGGAAGGCTATATTTTCTATAGCTCTATCTGAGTGAAAGAAAAAGTTTAAAAAAGTGAAAAAAAGGAAAGAGAAGATGGGGAAAGGAAATTCTGTCTGTTCACTGGAGAGGGAAATGGAGGGAAGCAGTGAACATGGGTAATTTTTGGTGTCTCTGTCTCACTGCAGTGCACCACAGTCTAGACTTGAGAGCAGCCAGAGCCCTGAGCCTTATTTGTATCTTCTCTGAGAGTTTTTCTCTGTGTGTGGTGTTTGTGTGGGTGTGTGTGTGTGTGTGTGTGTGTGTGTGTGTGTGTGAGAGAGAGAGATTTTTTTTTTTTTTACATACTGAGAGGGTTAATTGATGTTTGTTCTTGTATACAGGAATAATCTGCCAGCAGACAGTTTGTGCTACTCCTAAGCTGTTAACTCTACTTTCTAAGCACTGCAGTATATTCATTCTCTAGAGTATGTGAGTGTGACAGTCAGTATTAGAGTGGTACTGGTAAATGCATTACAGTATCCTAATAAATTATATCATGACATCAGAAACTCCAGTGCCACTATTTCCAAATCCATCATGCCACTGCAAGGAAAGGAGAGAGGAGGGAATAGCAGGGTCAGAAGAATGGCAGGGGTAGAGGAGTAAAGTCAGCCAAGCCTAGCAGAAGCACAAACATTGGCAGTAGTGGAAGTAAGAAAAAAGGTAGTCCTTCCCCTAGGCTACAGAGAGATTTTTTTTTTTTTATCCACAGAAAACCAGTACATAGGATACAGGCAATTTATAAATTCTTTTTTTTTTTTTTATTTATAGTTTATTAGAGTTTTTACAAATTATAAAAATATGCAAAAAATCAGGAAACAATTTGCAATCAACATAACAATAGTACATCAAATAATTCCAAAAGTAATTACTTCTAAGATGCAAATCCAATAGTCCCCAAGATGGGAGGACCTATATAAGAAATACTTAACTAGCAAATGTTATATAATATAATAGCATTTTGCTGGGCTATCATTTTTTAAATGCAGTTCTTTAACAACTCAGACCTTTTCCTTATCTGTCAAAAATACTTCCAGGTGTGTAGGATCCTGAAAGATAAATTTATGATTTTGATAAGTCACCAGGCATTTACAGGGGAATTTAAGAAAATATGTTGCCCCTAGGGACAATACTCGAGCTTTCAAGGAAAGAAATTGTTTCCTCCTGTATTGTGTTGATCGTGACACATCCGGAAATACTTGAACTTTATACCCACAGAATATAATTTCCCTATTTTTAAAGTATTTCTGCAATATATTAACCTTATCGTTTTCTTTACAAAAAGTTACTAAAAGAGTAGCTCTTTGTGGGATGTCGTCAATAGATGACTCCAAGAAGGAGGTTAAATTGGGGGACTCTTGCTGTATACTGTCCATCCCACCCTCTCCTTCCTGTCTCTTAAGCTTAGAGGTCATTACATAGTAAATTTTGGATATGGACTTATCATCTACGTCAAGAATAGCCAAATTCTCTTTAAGATATTTTTTTAGTAACTCAATAGCAGAGAGAAGTCTCGTCATGGGGAAATTTAAGAACCTTAAGTTCTTAACCCTGTTCTCATTTTCCAAGTTCTCTATCTGCCTTTGGGTACTCAAACTATCTTTAATAAAGGAATTATTTGCTATCTGTAATTTAGTTATTTGATCTGTAGTGATCTTTCCTGTCTCCTCCAATTGTTTTAAACGGTTATCACATTTATGTAAATCATTTTTCATTTCGACATTCCCTTTCTTAGTTTGCAACATAAAACCTGTCATAATCTTCTGAAGGTCATTTATAGCCTTCCACACATCAGTCAGGGTTATATTCTGCGGGTCTAAGGGTGCAGAACTAAGTATCTGTAGTCCTGCTTCTCCACTTAGAACCGCTTCATTGGTACTATCTTCCTCTAGAGGAGGAAGATCAGCAATAGTTTCTACTACCTCTGAACTTGATGAATTGGGTAACTCCACCTCTATATGGTCTTGAGCTTGAAACTGCTGGCTAGGGCTTTCAGAGGTTCCTGAGGAAAATGAAATGTCAGGTATAGTACTGCGGGCTGCTTGACTTACCCGGCGTACTACATGCTGATCCATTGGTCCCCTACTTTCCATAGCTGCGGGTGAAGATGTCCACACTTTTGATTTTCGTTTCCTACCCATAAATGTAGGAGAAACTACCAAAAGGAAATTTTCATCCAGGGGCGCGCCCCTTTGGCGCGCGGCTTCGGTGCGCGCCGGCGGCTGCACGCCGCAGGTGGCCCGAATTTATCGCAGCGTCCCGACCCCTTCTGATGACGTCACTCCGGGGGCGTGGTTTCGGGGCAACGATGGAACGGCTCAAGCTGTAAAACAAGCCTCAAAAACTGCCCTCCTCTGCCGGCCTCTCGGTTGAGAGGCTTCCCAGCTGAAAGTCCTCCCAATTTATAAATTCTAAATAAAGATAAAGATAGTGGAAGGATGAAACCATAAGAGATTAAAATTGGGAGAGCATGTTCTACTACCACCTGAACTTTTCTCTCTTGCTTTGAAGAGGGGCAAAAGGCAGCAGAGCCATTAGGAGACTGATGTAAGCAGGGCAGGGGCAGCAAAAGTGCAGCACCCAAAGTCAGCATTGCACTCCTCTGAGATAACCTCTTCTTAGGAAATGTAGACATTATTTGCAACTGATTTAGGGTGGAGGGGGGGGATTTTGTAAAGTACATGTGGCAACATGATTGGGCCTTTGCCCAATTCCCTCCCAGTCCAGACCAATTAAGGAGCGGACTGGTAGGGACCTTTCCTAAACCCCTAACTACCCTTCCTCCCTTTTCCCCCTCTCCTCCCTGACCCCTAACCCCTACCTAGCTACTCAAATTTTTTTTGTTTTTTTACCTCACTGCTCTTTCGGTGCAGAAGTAACTTTGGCATGCTGGCCCACTGAGGGAGTGCATTTTCCTGGGATAGCACCTAATGGCCGCTGTCCTGGTCAGCTTCCACCCTGTCCCGCCCCTTGTCATTGGCCTGGCATTTCTGCACATACTGTGGGGTTATGCGCATGGCCGGGCCATTTCTAAAATGCACTCGGCGCACCCACAGTCCAGCCATTCACGTATCTCCCGGAATTTTACATGCACGGGCCTGTTAAAATTCACCTGATAATGTCTGCATCAGGGGACTGGACAGTTCTCAAATCTAAAATGTAAATTGTATATATATATTTTTATATTGATCTTTGTATTAAAATGCCTCAAAAAAAGAATTCTACTTACTTCTGATAGACATTTTACTAATGTCTAATGATCAAACTCATCTCACTCACCCGCTAAAGTGTAAACCTCATCTTCATAATGCCCCTTCACCTAGACAACATTATATAACAAAATACTTAGTTCATCCTATTAACCAACTCCTTATTTCATAAAGACTAATAAATAAAAGTTATTGTCAAAGTAAGTCACTCTGAGTAGATTTTTCAAACCTTCACTTTGGACACTATTGTAATGGGTTTGGCGTGCATCTACATCTCCCACTGTTTAAATACTCTTATCAACCAATAAAATTAAAAAAATAATAGCAAATCAAAATGCTCTTTTCTAACCCTCACTAAACATTCTCTTAATAGAATGCTGCCCACTCTATCTCCTTATTCAGACCATAGGGACTTATGGTATTCCACCAAAAGATAAAGATTTGTTCTTTTTGTAACAAGAATTTAGAAAAATTGCCACCTCTTATCCTTTGTAAGGGTTGTGCTAGAACCACAAATTTTAGGTCCTCTAAATCATGGTTGTTCTCAACCCACTGAGCCACTAACAGGGATTCTGTTTTACATCTTCTAATGCAACTCAAGTGTTCTCGGAGCCTTACCTTCAACTTACGGGTTGTCTTTTCCTATATACATTAAATAACATGGGCATCAAATGGCATAAATTAATGCCTTAAATAGAAACATAGAAATGACGGCAGAAGAAGACCAAACGGCCCATCTAGTCTGCCCAGCAAGCTACGCACTTTATCCATTTTTTTCCCCTTTTTTTTTCTCTCCCACCTGTTACTATTGGCTTCCAGTACCCTCCAGCCCTAATTCCCCTCCACCCTACCACCAATTTAGAGAGCAGCGCCATATCTGCATCCAAGTGAACGTCCAGCTCAATTAGGGGTAGCAACCGCTGTAACAAGCAGGCCACACCCTTACCCCATACTCTTACCCACCCCTGTTTTTATTTTTTTGTTTGGTTTTTTTTTTTTTGGAGATAGCAGCCCTCCATCCTTCCGCTCCGTGAAGGTGGAACACCAACTACTGGCCATTGGCATCCCGCTCCGTGAATGCCTCTGTGGCTACTGCCGCTCCGTGCAGTGTTTGAATGCCTCAAACATGAGGTGCAGACCATAGATGTTATGGATGGTGTCCTGGAAAAGTCAATGTATCCGTATGCTCTGTTTTATTTATAAAGCAAGTAAAATTTTCTCTCCAGTATCCCACCTGGCTGCAAGTCAAAGATCGTAGGACTTGGTGCATATTTGAATCGGCCAAGAAGGCCACTGTTTTTGTGTAAGAAATATGCACCACTTGAATTATCACACAGCAATGAAAGTGTCCTGTAGCAGTATTACAGATCTTCTAACAGGGAATTCCTTTCCTCCAGTTAATCCACCATGATTCTCTGTCATTAGTACCTTTAGACATTGTAGCTCCATTATACTCATGGGAAGGGAGGTTTCAGTTTCTTTTCCATCACTTATTTTCTGTGGATTGAATTGTAGATGTGTTATGATACTGGCTGCTAGGCAGCTCCTCTGCCAGCAGGGGCCCTCAGTGGGCAGCACTCAGTCCTGCTCTAGCCTCCACCTTGAAGGCTGCATAATGTGGACAGGCCAGCCCCATAAAACCCTTCCTCTTTCACAGCTCCCGGCATCATCATTGCATCTCCTTGCTCCTTGTTGTGGCTACCCTAGTGCCTTATCATTGCCTTGTTCCTAGTTCTTATGTTGCTTTGCCTTGTTCCTAGTTTGTATGTTGCCCTGCCTAGCCTTTGTTCCTAATTTATGTGCTGCCTTGCCTTCTTTCTACTTATGTTGCCTTGTTTCTATTTGTAGTTCCTAATTTGGCCTCTCAGTTGCCTTCTTTTGTCTTACTTGTCCTGCCCTGCCTTGCCTTGTACTCTATTCCAGATTTGCCTTGAGTGGTACTCTGTTCCTGTTTTGTTACAGTTCTGGTTTCCTTTCTGACCTGTTACCCAACTTGCTCCATCTCTGACTCCTTGCTTCTCTTGGTCCTGCTTGCCCTGCATTTCCTTGCCTTCATTCCTGATCCAGCTTCATCTTAGATATTGCTTCTGTTTGAAATTTGCCAGCCCTGACCACTGCTTGCCTTTGCCATTGCCTTATGTACTCTGTTAGCAAAGTCCTGCTGGTCACCAGAACCTGTCATAAGAACATAAGAACATAAGAAATTGCCGTGCTGGGTCAGACCAAGGGCCCATCAAGCCCAGCATCCTGTTTCCAACAGAGGCCAAATCAGGCCACAAGAACCTGGCAATTACCCAAACACTAAGAAGAAACCCATGCTACTGATACAATTAATAGCAGTGGCTATTCCCTAAGTCAACTTGATTAATAGCCGTTAATGGACTTTTCCTCCAAGAACTTCTCCAAACCTTTTTTGAACCCAGCTACACTAACTGCACTAACCACATCCTCTGGCAACAAATTCCAGAGCTTTATTGTGCGTTGAGTGAAAAAGAATTTTCTCCAATTAGTCTTAAATGTGCTACTTGCTAACTTCATGGAATGCCCCCTAGTCCTTCTATTATTCGAAAGTGTAAATAACCGATTTACATCTACTCATTCAAGACATCTCATGATCTTAAAGACCTCTACCATATCCCCCCTCAGCCGTCTCTTCTCCAAGCTGAACAGCCCTAACCTCTTCAGCCTTTCCTCATAGGGGAGATGTTCCATCCCCTTTATCATTGTGGTTGCCCTTCTCCGTACCTTCTCCATCGCAACTATATCTTTTTTGAGATGTGGCGACCAGAAGCGTACACAGTATTCCAGGTGCGGTCTCACTATGGAGCGATATAGAAGCATTATGACATTTTCCGTTTTATTAACCATTCCCTTCCTAATAATTACTAACACTCTGTTTGCTTTTTTGACTGCTGCAGCACACTGAGCCGACAATTTAAAAGTATTATCCATTCGACCCAAGTCAGGTGGCTACTTAGACAGAAAACCCTGCCCTGGTCTACACTTGAGGCCTGTGCTGCTCCTGCCATGGATTTACCCTTAAGCTGCCTGCATGGCCCTTACAAGATGTAATTATTTGCTTTTCCAAGTCTAATCTCAAGGTGAATTAGAATCAGGTACAGTTAGTAGGTCCCTTCCCAAGAGGGCCTAATATGCATATTTGTACCTGAGTTACTTGACTTGCTGAAGGTCACAAGAAGTATCAGAGAGAAGCAGAATTTGAACCCTGGTTTGTAACTTGCAACTCTAACCACTAGGTTACTCCTCAATGTGCTGATGTAGGGTCTTATTTGGACCTTTTTACAACTTGTGACACCATGAAAGTCACTTCTATTGTGCCCAATTTATCCTTATACCATGACAGTTCTCTCTTAGGATACTGATGTGGAAGAAATAGCAATTTTACTTGCAGGCTTTATTGATTTTAGGCTTGTTCCTCAGAGAGGACCCTCACAAATTCATCCCTCAGTAAGCTCTATAGTAACCCCTTCTCAATCCATTGTTGAAAGCTAGACATCTGCAATTAAGGTGCCTTTTCAGCACCATAATTATAGTTATGTTTACTATGTTTACTATGCACCCATGTTCTATGTGAACCAGCATGATGTGACTGCTGTCTCGAATGCCGGTATATAAAAATCGGAAATAAAGGAAATTATCTCAGTTTAGATTAATTGTACTTTATCATTATATGGAATAACCATAATTTTAGTAGATGGTATTTCTCCTAGAATCAACTTCAGTGAAGCCTCTTCTCCATGTGGTTTTATTTTCTCTGGAATTGAGGTCTTGCTTGACCTTTTGAACTCTTGCTTTTGCTTTCTTTAGTGATTCAGAATATAAATTCAGAGTAGCAGAAGATTCTGGTGTAGTCATATGTTCATATAGAAGGCAATTTCCAAAGTCATTGACCCAGGTAAATAGCAATTTACTTGTGTAAAATGATTTGACTGAAGATTACCTTCCTCATAGCATGTGGGCTTTGCACAATTCACATATTTTTAGTTGTGGCAAAAAGCAATTTTCCTATGAACATGTTTAGGTATAGGGAGGAAAACGACATATGTATATTTGAATATACAATGCGCTCACATTATCTTATACCTTCTTGGCTATAAACACAACTAGTGAGCACAAAGTACTCATGTAGTTTAAGTTTCAAAGAGAATTTTCAAAGAGAATTTTTCAAAGCTTCTCTTTGAAAATTAGCATAAAGTGTATACACTAAGAGGAAGATTTTCAAAGGGTTATGTGTGTAAGATACGAGCGTAACCCCCGAAAAGCTGTCCCTTCCACCCCCTGCACACGCCAAGCCTATTTTGCATAGGCTCGGTGGCGCGCGCAAGCCCCGGGATGCACGTAAGTCCTGGGGCTTTCCTGGGGCTTTCCTGGGGGGCGTGTCGGGGCGTGTCAGGAGGCATGTCATGGCTGACGCGCCATCGGGGACCATTCCGGGGGTGGGGCCGGGGCATTCCAGGGGCATGGCCATGGCCTCCGGACCAGCCCCTGGACTGGAACATGGCACGCCAGCAGCTGGCCGACGCGCGCAAGTTACACCTGCCTCAGGCAGGCGTAACTTGTAAAATAAAGGGGGGGAAATTAGTTAGGGGTGGGTTAGATGGGGAAGGGAGGGAAAGGTAGGAGGGCTGGAAGGAAAGTTACCTCCGAGGCCGCGCCGATTTCGGAGCGGCATCGGAGGGAACTGTAAGAATAGCCAGCCCAAAACTATATCTAGTGGATTCTCAGCCAGCACAAATAACATCACACCTGAGTGAAAATGAAACTAACTTGGTCTGAATTCCTGGAAATTACAACAGCGACTTCTGCCCATAGTAACAGAGCACGTACACATGCTAAACTTTATTAATTTGCTATGAGACCCTGGGTGGGCATTTGTAGACACCTGGTGATTGGCTGAAGGTGACCCTTAAATTGCTGAACACGCACGTTAATTTATTGTGCAGGTTTAGATCTTACAGCCCTTGTTTTGTATGCTCCGCTGCTCCAAAAGAAAAGATGCATTTCTTTTTATTAAACTTCTTATTGATTAGGTTCTTAGAGCTGGTCTCTATTGGTCTTATTGATCTGAGGTTCATATTCAGAACGGAGGATGGCTGCGCGGCTCGGCGCGCGCAGGCTGCTGACTTTGCACAGCCTTGCGTGCGGCGACCCTGTATTTTATAATATGCGTGCGTCAGTGCGTGCATGTTATAAAATCTGGAGTAGATTTGTTCGCGCCAGTTTGCTCGAACAGATCTATTCCTGCGTGCATCTTTTAAAATCTACCCCAAGGCCCGGATTTTAAAAGCCCTTCGCACACCAGGCCACGTGTGTAAAGCCCCGGGATACGAGTAAGTCCCGGGGCTTCAGAAAAGGGGTGGGGTCAGAGGCTCTTGGCACAGCGACCATTTGCTGTGTGCTGGGGCATCGCATGCCGGCAGGGTGCCGGCGCGTGGAACCTGCACCTCCCCCAAGGCAGGCGCAACACGTATAACAAACATTTTAGGAGGGTTAGATTAGGGCTGGGGGGGTAGGTTAGAGGAAGAGGAAGAAAGGTTAGTTTAGGGGGTTGGGAATGGGGGAAGGCCGCAGGTGTCGGCGCGTGCAAGTTGCACTAATGTGCACCCCCTTGCACGTGCCGACCCCCAATTTTATAATATGTGTGAACCGGCACGCGCATGTTATAAAATTGCACATCCATGGGTGTGCACCCAGTAGCACGTGCACATGGACGCGCAAGCATGGGTCTGAATATCTACCCCTAAAATAAGTAAGGCTATTTTCCAATTGTCCCAAAAGGAGTTACTGTTCTGCAGAACAGTTATTCTAGGTGCCCCCACCTACTAATCATGTGACTCTTTTACAGGTCATATCACAAGATAACTTTCAAGATGTGTAATATGGATACACTTCTGAACAATATATCCCAAGCTACAGCAATCAGTATGCTATTATTACTGCATTGAAAATGGTCTACCATATAATCTAAAGATGCAAGATCTCAGTGCACCTGCTGAACTAGGAAAATGACAGAGGTGACAGACTAAACTCTTAGGACAGAAAAGCCATGCCTTCACATGGAGACGGACTGTCATATTGTGTACTGCTATAGAACAGAAGAAGCTGAGGTGGCAATTTTCATATAGCCTGTGTCGCTGCGAAGAAAGTAGAAACTTTTCACACATGTACTTCACACAAATTTTAAAGATAAATCATGTTGTTTGTCTTTTAAAATTTGCAAGTGCAAATTACACGTACTATAAGCATCTGTGGATTTTGCTTCTATTTGTGTGCAGTGGAGGGATGAAAATCAAATGTACCTGTGCAATTTTCCTCTGACTAAACATGATCAGAGAGACGCCTCTTTTTTTCTGCAACTAAAAGAATGCATCCTATGGATCCCATGTGTGCTTTCAGCCATATTTGAGAAGAGCAATTTTCAGTCATGTCATTGAACTCAGGTAAGAGGGGAAGACATCATTTTTGGATTATAAGTATCTTCGGGTTTTTTGTCAGAAGTGTTTTTCTTGGTTTTATCTAACTTGATCTTAAGTTTCTCCTGAAATCTTCATTCCCCTTGCATCCCTTTAATTTATTTCACATTACAGCTCTTCCCTGCCTCCTCTTCCATGTCATTTATTCTAGTCTGATTGCTCCTACTTCATGAAATAATCTCTCTCTATCAACAGAAGCACCCTCTCTTCACAATCTTTAATCTAGTCTAAAGTGCTTTTCACTTTGATTGTTCTCTTTTCTCTTTCCCCTTTAGGTTCCTCTTTTTTTCTCAAGCCCTGCAATAAGCACCATTTCACTCACTTTCTAGACAGTCAGGTTTGTATACGCAGTATAATATTTTCCAGTTTAGTTTTGTGTGGCTTTGACCAAAGAATTCTAATGAACTACAATTTTATATAGAAAAAGAAAGAGCAAAAACAGTTATTTTTTTTAAATTATTCTGTATCTGTTGTATTACCTGGTACTAAATTATGGCAATCATACCTTAATTAATTTATGCTATCAAGAATTTACTCTTGTATACAGTTGGTGTAATCTGTAACCTATACTTTTAAAACTGACAGGAGTTAAGTGGCACTTTAATGACTATTTGTTTTTTTTTAATATTCTGCTTTTTGACATTTTAAAGTGTACATCAATGTGGATTATATTCAGATACTAGAAATATTCTCCCTATCCCGACAGGGTTTACAATTTAATTTTATAGATGAGGCAGCAGCAGGTAAAATGACTTGTGCAAGGTCACAAGGAGCAACAGAGAGCTTTGAACACTGGTTTCCCTGGGATGTAGCCCACTGTTCTAACCACTAGGCTACTCCTCCACTTATGAGGAGTGATAGGGCTATCCTTCTGAAGATTTTTCTACATTTTTAAACTCTGTCAAGCGCTATACTCTTATACACGCTGCATAATCCTTTTCTGCTGTGAAACACTTTGAACACCATGGCTAGAAAAGTATAATATAAATAATAATATAAATAATGATTTTAAAACTAGTTCATTAGAAGGCTAGTTCAGTTGGGGACTGCATACTATGGTGTGGGGAATCTGGCTTTGCATCCCTGTTTGTTGAGGCTAGTTGGACCTGGAGAGATCCAGGTTTGGCATACTCAGGCCGAGGGAGGATGGGAAGATGGCTGCTACTACGATAACAATCCCTGCCAGTCTCTAAGAGGCAATGCCTGGGTAATTTAGGATCCCCTAAATTGCCCAGGCATTGCCATCTAGGGAGGTTGGATTATAGAAAAATGCCAAGCTTAAAGGGGAGAAAATCTTTTAAAACATGCTAAAAAAAAAATAGCTCATTCATTAGATTACACTGATCTCACACATTTCAATTTCACTTCAATTTACAATATTTTTTCTGGATTGAATGCCCTTATTTCTTTTTATATGTAAAATGCCATGATCTGACATTATATAAACTAATACTTGCTTGAGCTTTGAAGTAAATACTGGCATATCTGAAACTCATAATTTAAAGTTTGGCAGTATTTACATGTAAACCTGAGAAGCAGTTTCTGTGTAAGTTTCTTATTTGGAGCACAAGATTATTAATTGTTACATTCAATAGCATTGCATTCCTCACTCAAAATGTATGAAAAATACTGAATTTCAAAAAAATAATCAATAAGAGAAAAAAATAGATTGTGATTGATAGAGGCTGTTGAAAAATTATGCATCCATTTGTAGAACATCAAATTGTTTGGCTGCTAATAGGAAGCAAGTATAGCTTTTATTTTGCCTGAAGTAATTTCTGTTGAATTGGGTTTATCAAATGTTTAGAACTCTTTGAATCTTCAATATGGACTTTGGATACATTCCTCAGGATGACATGAAAAAGAATTTGAACAGATTCCAGACAACATATTGAAGTGCATGACAATTCCTGCATCTAGATAGCACCATGACTGGATCCTTCTGAAGGATAGAGCATTTCCACATTTATTTAACTGTCTAGCAGGAAAACAGTTACAGTGGTGCTGAAAGCCATGAAACTCAGAGAAAAATTTGTATTATGATATGCATTTGATTTTGTTGTTTCTTTTAAATGTGCACATTGCTCTGGCCAGACTTGTCTGATTTAATGAGTTAAAAGAGTAAATAAATAAATAGTTGAAGATTACTACCTGCCAAAGGGTAATATTCTAGACCTTTTTGAGTGGACTGTTTCTTGCCATTCCAGTTACCATGGAGAAATAGTTAAACAATCAGATTTGTTAAAAACCCTGTGGGTAGTTTTTGCTAATAGGATTTGTACCAGAAATCAAAGCAAAACTATGGATAGTTTTGCTTTGATTATTGTCTGTGGAAAAATTACTCACACTTGCTTTCTCTGTGGGTGATTTTTCCATTGGACATGTACATACATTTTACTATAGAAAACATGTGTGTTTTTTCCTGCTCCCACCAAATTCCACCCTCAGAAATGCCTCAAAACAACATGGGCCTGATTTTAAGATGTACGCACGGGCGTACATTTGTGCGTGCAACCCGGTGCACACAAATGTACGACCGATTTTATAACATGCGTGCGCATATAAGTTAACTATTTATACTAGTATAAAAGGGGCTACTATATGCCTCGGAATTGTCCACAGCATATCCACGTGTAAGTGACCTTTATGTGTATAAATGGCTTTCTAAAATTTTAACAATAGAAAGATATATTTACACATGCAACTCCTTTTAAAATGGGTATAGAAATTCTGGTTTACTGCATTACTAATATACACCTGTACTGAAAAATGCATGCATACTTTCGGGGCCGAAATATGTGGTATTTTATAAACTGTGCAGCTCCCTCCACACATTTTATAAAATACTTGCATAAATCTCCACACATCCATTTACGTGTGCAGACAGTATATTATGGACAGTTTTAAAAGTTGGGCTCTCAAAGTATATTCACTGGAAGAAAGAAGGGACAGAGAGGAAATAATATAATCCTTCAAATATTTGACAGGATGCAATGAAGAATGGGATAGGGATGTGTGCTCACATGCATTCATTTTCTGAGTTTATGCAAATATATTTTTTACCACATAAAATTACATTTCATGAGCACAAATACAATTTACAAAACAATGTGGGGAAAATTTAAAAAGCATTGCTCATGTTAAAAGGTACATGTACGCACGTATCTGGGCTGCATGAGAGCAATGTGTATTTTAACAGCGAAAAGGTATGTAAGTATATGCACATGTTCAAGCCAATAAAAGGGATCGAGTTGGGGTGGGGCATGTGCATTCTGGGGCGGTGCCAAAAATTACACACTTAAATGCATATATTAAAACCGGCGGTCACAGTGCGCGGTGGGCTGTTTGCCGTGTATGTTTACTTCTGCTCCGAATGAGGTGTAAGTCTTCATAAATCTCTGTTTAGGCCTAAACTGAGTGGATGAGGGGTCTGGGTCAACTGGAGGGAGTGCAGGATGAAAAGGGGTCCAGAGGATCTCAAGATGGACTGGGCAAACTGGTGGACTAATGGGTAAAACTGGGAATGGCCTTCACATGAGCATGTTTTAAAATCTATTTTGCTACGTGCTTTAAAGCTGACAAAGTCCTAAGGAAGATAAGTGAAATAAGTTTTCTTGAATAACTGCTTAAAATTATGAACACACATATACATGAGAGGCATATTTTAATTCATATGTGTGTAAATGTATGCATGATTTAAAATTCCAGCATATATTCACTCGTGCATCCCTATGCGCATGTATAGCCACCCGTTTACTCATTTTAAAGTTACATCTATATGCATAAAAGTTAGCATATATGCATGCAAAGCTTCTACCTGCATATTCCATATTTTATAAAAGTTGGAAATGCATGATTATATTCATGTTCATGTGCACATATACATGTATAAAAAAGGAGCAGTCTAGGGGTATTCTGGGGCAGTGCCAACACTTACGTGCATAAGTTGGCATATATGTGTGTATTTATACACCTGCTAATTATCTGGCAAAAGTGATATTAAACTTATTCATTGTGTAATACTGACTACGTGAGAGGTCTGGGTGAAATGGAGGGAGTTCAGGCTGAAGAACCAGGATGGTCTCGATCTAGAGGACTGGTTGAACTGGTGGACTACTTGGTAAACTTCTTAATTTCATTTACTCGTGCATGTTTTTAAATTGGCCAATTTACATATGTACATCTGGTTTTACATGTAGTATATACGCACATGTACATTTTTAAAATAGAAAAGTACTCATGGTCATGCATTTATTCAAGTGTAAGCCTACATATGTGTATATGTTGTGGGGTAGAGATACCTCTATTTTATGAATGATATGCATGCAGATTATAAAATACTTGTGTAGATCTACTCACGGCCATGTACATCTGTATATGCTGCCGCACACATTTGTATGAAAGATTTTCCTCATAAAATCCAATTGTATGTGCATAATATGGCATTTATATGCACAAATTCCCCAAAAAGAATTAACCAAACAAGAAGGACCAACCAAATGACCAAATAAAACTGAACATTTTTTGTGTGCACATCTCTAGTATGGGAAGGTGAAATCTTACACAGAAGAGGAAATGTAAGGATAAGGAGTTATGATGTGAAGTTGCAGAGCAGAATGCACAGAGAAAGCGTCCATACTAAGAGGGTGGTTAATGCCTGGAATAGCCTACAGGCAGTGATAGAGGCAAAAAAATGAATGACAGAATAAAAAAATGCTTGGGACAGACAAAGCATGATAGTAAAGGACTGGTGGGAATGTGAGGGGGGGGGGGGGGGGGAGAGGTTAATAGGTAGAAAAAAATGAAAGGGACATACTTGGGCAGTCCCTTGGGGCACTTGTGAGATAAGGGTTGAGAGGGAGACATGGAAAGGGAGGCTGGTCTTATCTTATACTATGGGAAATTATATGGTCATCTTTCCAGACTGGTAGAAAATTAGAAGTCAGTGTCAATATGGACAGACTGGATAAGTCAATCGGTCTTATCTGCCATCAATTAGTATGTTACCTTCTCTCTCTTGCCTTCTCACTTGTGGCTTTCTCTGCAAATGTTTTTACTTTCAAATTTCTGCTACTCCAGCCAAGAATGCATTTTACTACTGTAAAACAGAGCTAAGCACAATTGTATGGATCAGGAGAACTGAAAAACAGTATTAAATAAAAACCCTGAGGCATGTAGGAAAGAACAAGAGCATGACACACAGAAGTGTTTCTCTTTATAAGGCATTGAAAAGCACTCGCCTCAAAGATGTCAAAGGTTTCTAAAACATTTTTAGTCAGCAATGGAGTCAATTTTCCAAAGTGCACTTAGAGATCATGAAAGCCAAAATAATCAGCTGTAATCAAGAAGCTTATCAATATTTTCCTTTTCAGGCTGCAGACCATGGGAATAGGTCCAAAATTATCATTTAGCTTCCAGTTTACCAAAGTTTGGATAAATACATACCCATGCTCCAGTGCAATCAACTCAGAACAATATATTTGCTGTTTGTTGTTTTAGGAAAAATCACAGCTATTCAAAATCCACAATTACTTGCCACAATTATTCTTGATATATATTAATATTATGAGGAACCTTATCACAGAATAACATAAGGTTCTTTGCCCAGGGACGGTAACTTTTAAGCAGGCGCACAGGTGCACACATGAACACATTTGTCGGCATGCAGCCATTTCATAACATATGCACATATATGCACGCATATTATAAAATAGCCTGAGCGCATGCACATGTACATGCAGTTTTAAGTGGATGCATGCTTATGCACACAAATGCCACTTCTATCACGTAAGTGGGGGGACTTTAAAAGGCACATGAACCAATGCCATTACCAGTTTTACCAGTTCATTCCCAGTTCACCCAGGTAAGGAATAGGGCTACCAAACCTCCCCCCTCCCCCCTCCCCCCAGTTTAATTGCCTCCCTTTTCTCTTGTTAACCCTGAGCCTTAAACCCTGATAATCTGCCTATTTCTCTTTTATTGTATTACTTACACATTATCCAATATCCACAGGAGAAGTAAAGTCGCAAAGTGGGGGGACCCTGGCACGTCCTTGTGCACATAAATATTTACACGCTCATTTCAATGTGAAACCCAGGAACGCCCGTGCCCCATCCCTTTTTTGGAACTTTTCATTTGTGTGCTTAGCGGGAAGTATTTTATTTATTTATGTATTTATT
Organism: Rhinatrema bivittatum; assembly: GCF_901001135.1. Taxonomy (NCBI): domain Eukaryota; kingdom Metazoa; phylum Chordata; class Amphibia; order Gymnophiona; family Rhinatrematidae; genus Rhinatrema; species Rhinatrema bivittatum. The sequence goes on from NC_042618.1 coordinate 128,133,950, forward strand.
TATTTATTTTTCTATGCCACCAGTCATCAATCTAGGTCAGGGGTGGGCAATTCCGGTCCTCGAGGGCTGCTAACCAGTCGGGTTTTCAGGATATCCTTAATGAATATGCATGAGAGAGACCTGCATACACACTGTCTCAGTTGTATGCAAATCTATTTCATGCATATTCATTAGGGGTAGCCTGAAAACCCGACTGGTTTGCAGCCCTTGAGGACCGGACTTGCCCACCCCTGATCTAGGTGGTTTACAAATTTTACATGCATAAAATTTTAAAAATACCAATACAAAACAGTATTTTCCCCTCGCAACCCTCTTGCTGCTTAACTCTTCAGCCCTGTCTCTTTACCTTTAGATATTATAAGCCTCCTTAAAAAGCCAGGCTTTTAGCATGTACTCGGGCGGCTTTTAAAATCCACTCGGCCTGCACCAGCCCAACTTGTGCATGTATGTCCCACTTTTGGCACGCGCCGGGCTTTTAAAATTCACTTTTTAGATTTTTTTTTTCTGCTCTGCTAAATAGGAAATAGCTTTTAATATAGCGTGTCCTTCACAATTAAATAGGTGTCAACAGGTCACATAATTCTTCCATTATAAGCCGCTGATGTTTAGTAGTTTCATTGAGACTTGTTTTGTTGATCTAGAGGTAAACAAACAAACAAACAAAAAGACTACTCCAATACTCACAGAAATGCACTGACATCTTCTCAGGCACTATCTCCATGAACCCTTGCTGTGCTATACCAGTCCCTGCATAGCTTCAGGGAATCTTTTACCAAGGACAGAGGGAGGGGATAATCTGCAAGACTACAGTTGGCAAAACCTTCACCTTGCAGTACCACAAAATGTTCTTTCCAGCAGGTGCTTCTTGCTCCCAAGGATTTTATTTTAATTCAATGAGGAACTTGTAACCAGATGTAACAAAAAAACAGCCTATTTACATCCTCTCACAACCAATTTCAGGTGATGGCTCTGTTATTCCTCTTCCCTTGCTTCTTTGCTTTAAAAGGTGGACCGTTACATTCTGAGATGAAATAGAAATGTGTCTCCTACTTTCCAATGTCATTTCCAATTATGTTCTATAAAAAAGGCTAACTCTGGCAGCATTTAGTATTGTCCTGCTTCTATTGAAATACTGTGGGTGTAGCCCACCCAGCTCATAGGAGCATTAAAACTGGGTCTCCTGGAATATACTTTCCCACATGCAGCTTTCTCACTGGTCTTATTTTGGGGTGAATTAGAATTTTACCAAGCTCTAACTAAAGACAGATTTGAGCTCTTCCAGTCAATCTCTTCTCACACTAACAAGTCAGAACCCTCTCGATTATCCATACACTCTGGGCCGGATTTTAAAACCTATGCGCGTGGGGTACATTTCTGCACGCTACCCGGCGCGCACACATGTACGCCCGATTTTATAACATGCACGCCCAGACGCACGCATGTTATAAAATCCGGGGTCAGCTCGTGTAAGGGGGTGCACACTAGTGCACCTTGCGTGCACCGAGCCCTAGGGGAGCCCCAATGACTTTCCCCATTCCCTCCCGCCCCACCCACCTTCCCCTCCCTTCTCCTACTTAACCTGCCTCCCAGCCATATCTAATTGCCCCCCCCCCCCCCCCTAACCTTTGTTTAATAAGTTGCGCCTGCCTCTGGGCAGGCGTAGGTTGCGCACGCCGGCCAAGTGCCGCGTGCGATCCCCCAGCACGGCCACTGTTCCAGACGCCTCGGTCCTGCCCTGCCCCTTTCACAAAGCCCAGGGGACATATGCGCGTCCCGGGGCTTGCGCGCATCGCCGGACCTATGCAAAATAGGCTCGGCGCGCATAACCCTTTGAAAATCGGGCCCTCTGTATTTCCCTCTGGGCATAACTCACATCCAGTCACACCAAAATTGTGACTGAATCTCATTGCCATTCTTACTTTAGGTAATGGATGTCAGAACCCTACAGTTGAAAAATGGGATATATGATAAAGGGACCCTGTATCTATTTTAACTTTGTTAATGTAGCCAGCTTAATAGTAGACAGTTATGCACAGTTACTGACCTGCAATGTACTCTAAAGCCATAAAGGACTGTGACATTCCCTAAAACAAGCAAAAACACAATGCACCTTCACATTTGAGATTCTGAGACCTGAATATTGTATTACCTGTTTATGACAAAATGTATGGTGACCAATCCCAAGATGTGGAATTTAGAAAAATCACACCTAAAAAAATCAAGACTGTCCTCACGTTTCTTGTAGCTTGTTAGTTGATAGTATTGATAGAATAAAATTCTTGATGTAACAAGCTAGAATTGCCATGCAATTCTTTTATATATAAACATTAATCTTAGTTTCAGAAACTGGAATCTAGACAGTTTAGAATAGCAGATACCTCTTTCATCTTTATTTACACTGTATTTCATGCTTTTAAAAAGGTGCTGGATTAACTGTACTGGAACTCAAAGTTCTCATTTATATATAAAACCACTACCCATGCTGCGTTTTCAATATGAGCTTCCTCACACTTCTCTGCCAATGTCTCTCACCTCTGTTATAGACAGATCACTAGTGAAAGGTTAGTTCATTTTCCATGCCAATTCAGTCCTTGTTCTTTCTATTGAGACTGCCAACAAGGGTGACAATTAGAAAAAAAAACCTCCTTTTACATATATGACAAACAACTTTTGGATGATAATCACTTCCAGCCTCTGTCAAAAAAGCTGGATTCAAAATTGTCATTTAGAGATGAAAGGCTCAGGATCCCTTTCACCATCCAGAGCCAGATTTAAGATTTTGGTGCTCATAGGCAGGGCTGGAGGATGAAGACAGGGGTCTTCCCTCAGAGCTTTGAGCACAGGTAATTCACCCCTGGAGACTGGAAAGCAGAGGAGAAGTTGTTGGGGCAGGGTGCTATGGTAGTGCCTTTTTGAAGTGGCACCAAATATTTGGTGCCTTCAAAATTTGGCACCCTAGGCAGTTGCCTGCATTGCCTATGCCTAAATCTGGGCCTGGGCCATCCACCCTCTGTTTATGACAGATGAGTTCTAAGCACTATTGAAAGAGCATGGGCAGCCAGGACTATCTGGTCTTCCTCTCAAACACACCCTCCTTCATACAGTCACAAATAAACAGTCACAGACTTGGATATCAAGTACTATAGCTTTATTAACTTTCAACAGACATGTGACAACACCAAAGCCAATCCAACAAAACAAATCCCCCCATTTGCCCCACTAGGCTATTTTCCATGGCTCAGCATGGTGGGCGTTTCGAATGCTCTTCCCCATGGTGCAGCACACATGTCGGCATTCTCTATGGACATGTGCACTGACTGAGTAATGGGGAAGAGCATTTCCAAACAAAAATAGCAACTTTAGCCAGATGCCCCTGAAGCAGTGATAGGCACAACATGGAGCTATGTTGGGTTCTTCTTTGTTTCAAGTAAAAATGCCGCATGGAAATATCACAGTGAACCTGCTGTAACAAAATAACATAAAGATTAAAGAGGGAAATAAATTGTTTTCCCTTCACATGGTTTTGGAAACATTTTAATCGCAATTTCCAAAAACAAAAAAACAAGGCAGCCTTAGTGAGATTTATGATTACTTGTGACCCATTAGCATTAGCCAAAGTGAACATGTTTCTCAAAGTTGTACAGGTGGTATGAACCATCTCGCTACAAATATTTAACTGCTCTGGCTTTACTCTGCATTTAGTGATTTGTGAATACTTTTTGGTTATTGTTCATGTATGTGCATTTCATGCATTGTTGACTCATTTGTTGGGGTTATTTTCATAACCCAGTTACCACCACTTTCAGTTGTCCTTAACGCAAATAGTTTCTAATCCAGCCCACCCCTCTTGAAGCTCACACCCAGTCTGCTCAATTTAATTTATGAACCCTTCTCCAGGACAGCAATAAAAGCTTTTCTGAAAACCAAGAAAACCCCATCCAGAGCAAGTTCAAGTGAGTTATTAGTTCCAGTAATGTCCTCAAATTATCAGATGCAGGCCAATCTAAAACACTGTCACTTTTTTTTTTTTTTACTACTCGTTATGCCTTTCTGTTAGCACCCTAGGATTCCTTAGATTCTAGATGTCACCTTATCACATGGGTTCAATCCTTAGAGACCATCATTCAAGATCACTCCAATATTTCTCACCTGGATGGATTTCTGTACCCCACTTACATTAATCTGCACATATGCATTGAATCTTACCTGCCAAGCATTCAACCACTCCACAACTTTATACATCATGCCACATTCTGTGTAATTCCTCAGGGGTGACAACTCTATTGCAGATCTTAGGATCACAATAACGTTCTGCTCCCTCCTGTATCTCCTCTCTGTTGCAGGTCATAATATCCTGTTTAGCAAGGCAAATTATCCTTAAACGTAGGAGCAAATGAGTAATGGAAAAGCAGGGAAGAATGAATCTGATGCCCAGTGATGATACTAGTGCTCTAACTTGAATGCCTCATCCCCCTAGGCAATGAGTAAAACCTATGTACACCTGCACTTCTGGGTATCCACTTCTGGGATTCTGCCACTGGGATGAGCCCAAACACCAACCTCAGAGAAATGGGAAGCATAGTCATCACTATGACCATGCCCCTCCATATCTTCCAATCTGGCTGCCATGTGTCCACAGAGTCCCACAGAACTCCATAGCCAGCAAGCCTCCATGTCAGCTAGCATGGATGAAAGCAGAAGTAAAACCTTTAAACATTGGGCTCTAGTGCCCCACTCAGCCTGATTTTAGACAGCCAAGGGTAAACTCCAGGTACCCGGGTTCACCCCTGGCATCCCACATAATCCTCAAATTAAACTTGCCCCTCATTTGAGAAGCAGGGACTCACTACCATCCTTGAAAGCTTTCCCCTTCCAGTGAAGGGGTGTGTGCCCATTAAAAGCCAGTTTGATATTTGGAAAGGTCACAGTAACTATGGAGAGAGCCAAGAGTAGGGCCACATTGAAAAGTGGGATAGATGCTACAATGATTTGAGGAACTTGCAAAGACAGCAGGTGCCACTTGCCTTTATCTGTAATTGGTGCACACTCAGCAAAAACAGTCCTATTTCCACTGAGGAGGTTTGTCTGCTTTTAAGAGCCATCCACAAAGACAGCAAAGTAAACTGAATAAGCCACAATGAGACAGAATAACTGGCCACTAGGACCTGCAGGAACTGACAGAAACAGCAATTATTAAAAGTCTCTTGAGGGTTGTTTTTTTTTAGCTACTCAGCTTCCCCCAAACACCTTACGACAACTACTGACTTGAAGAATACAAGGACTTCTGAATGTGGGAGCTCAACAGTGCTACTTCTATATATTTATTTATTTTCAACCAAGTCACAGATGCATCAAGGAAGCAGGAAAAACATGAACGTGATGCTCATGTTAACCTCTACCCCACCCAAGCAATCCTTTCGCTCCAAAGTCCTCCAAATTGAAGCCACCTAGACCTTTTCTCCAGAGCCATAGTCAGCCCATTTGGCATCTATGGCCAAAAGTAAAAGTGTATCCTTACCCTGAACACAACATATACACTATGAGCTCGGAGACTATATTAAATGTAGTAGGGGGTTTTAATTTTTATTTTGACCCTGCCTCACTGGAGATGGTAAACACTGACTCCACAATATCCCCAGTCCTGGCAGACCCAAGGATTGAATCAGGGACCTTCTGAATGGCAGTGTAGACCACTTACTAACTGGGCCAACCTTATATTTTTGTATTAAAAACATAACACTAATTATTTATAGTCTATAAATGTGACATAATTCCTAAATGTGTGTCCTTTTGGACTATATAGATGTGACCCTTAGCCTTTACTATAACTGACATTAACCTCTTTTCAACTGATTAATAAGAACATAAGAACATGCCAAACTGGGTCAGACCAAGGGTCCATCAAGCCCAGCATCCTGTTTCCAACAGTGGCCAATCCAGGCCATAAGAACCTGGCACTGAAGTCAGGCTAACTGGTCTGTAGTTTCCTGGATCACCCCTAGAGACCTTTTTAAATATTGGGGTTACATTAGCCACCCTCCAGTCTTCAGATATAATGGATGATTTTAATGATAGGTTACACATTTTTACTAATGGGTCTGAAATTTCATTTTTTAGTTCCTTCAGAACCCTGGGGTGTATACCATCCGGTCCAGGTGATTAATTAATTAATAATCTCTACCTTGTTTATATTTATTTTAAAATGTGTTATCTCCTCAAACATTTGAAGTGAGGTACAACTTATCTATCAATACATCAAACAACACAAATAGTACACCAAATTACAGACAATAAAACTGCCTAACCTATACAATCAACTAAACATCTTGTGAGACAGTGCCTGGGCCGTGATCAAAATCTATTTGGATTGGAGTCTTATGTCCTTGTCAAAAAGTGGTGACACAGGGTGCCCAGGAGGGGTCACTACAGAGTGGCCAGTGGACTGCAACACTGATTGGCCAGAGGATGGTGCTACAGGTTGTCATGAGGAAGACCCTGTAGGGAGTCCAAACACTACCAGGAGTCCTGACTGCTGTAATGAGAACACTGAGAAGGGTTTGGTAAAGTACCCTGAGAGCGGGGTCACAGAGAGTCTTATGGAGGGTGACACAGACTGCCCAGGAGAAGGCAGTATTGAGAAGTTGGAAGTTGGCACTACAGGAGGTCACAAGGATGCCCAAACATTACCAAAGGTCGGATGCCCAAGCATTACCAAAAGTCCAGAGACGTCTCCTGTGAGAATCCCAGAGATAGGCCATAGAAAGGCAAGTGATAGATACCATGAAAAGCCCAGAGGTTGGTGGAGCCTCCAGTGAATGAGGCTACAAAGAATCCAGTGACCAGAATGGACAAGTCGCCAGAGTGTTCAGAGGTGGAAACTGGAGAACCCAAAGGGAGGTGTTGCAGAGTTTACAGACAAAACTGTGAAGAACCCAGGGGGAGGTACTGTGGAGAACTTGGAGGAAGAGTCCATGGAGAGACCAGATGATGTTTCTGTGGGGACTACAGCAACTGAGTATACAGAGGAGCCAAGGAGGGGCTCTACATCAGAGATACCAATTTGTAAGAAGCGGGCACAGCTAACTATAGAGGAACCAGCATTTATGGTTCTCCAGTCGATCCATAAAGCTCCATCAGGGTGGAATTCGAACCCAGAGTACGAAAGGACTCAGTTAAAGGACTGGGGATGTGCACTGCATGAACAGCACACTGGGTGGTGGTCATGACAATGTTGAGGGCAACCCTAAGAGATGGAGGTGAGCATTTTACTAGGTCTTCGTTCCCATGCATAGCTGGTGGGGATCCAAAAGATGGAGAATGGAAATTCTTGGATTCTCCTGGATGGGATCCAGGAGGGAGTATGGATGCTTTTCCCAACAGGTCCAAGCTGAGGGTTATGTGAGATAGTGCCTCTAGTGTTCCCCTATTTACTTGTGCAGGACCAGGCTAGACACCTGGTCCACATGGGCTGGATCCTGTGGGAAAGCTGGGGCTCAGAGGGTGTAACCAGAGACTGGGGAATAAGAGCTGGGATCCAGGTGGGGATAACCAGACCAGGCCTGGGTCTGCAGAAGGAAGGCAGCTCCTGTAATGTAACACTGTCCAAACACCAAATTGAGAAGAAGCAGTACAAACTGTGAGCAGAGAGAGTACACTGTCTGAAGGAAAAGGCAGTCTACCATGGTGTATATGAATGAAGCTGTGAATAAACATCAAGTTTTAAGAAAGGCTAGAGTCAGACCAGTTTTGTCTCCAGGTCTGTGGGAATCACCACTGGTTCCCATACACCTACTCACCACCAGTGAATCAATAGGGGTTGAAAAAGGAGTGAGAAAAATATTCAGTAGGTCATTTAGTGGACAAGTTATCCAGCTAACGTTAGCCAAATAATTTGCCCTAAATATTCAGTGGGATAAATGTCCCTCTGAATAACCCAGATGAAACTTATCTGGTTAATCTTAGCATGATACGTTTAAACATAAACCGATATTCTATTGAATATCGCCAGTTACATCTAAAGTTTTGCAGTTTTGTGTGGCCGGATAACTTAACACTTAATTGATAATATTCAAAAGAATACAGCCAGTTAAGTAGTCTTTCTAAAAAAAAAAAAAATCATGAACCTGCAAACCCAAACCTGTCCCTGCCTCCCTCCCACCTTGTGACCCAGTAGACCATGCTGTTACCTACTGCTGGGGCTGCGGTGGGAGGCCAATACTTTTTTTTACAGCCCTGCAGTCCATGATGATCCTGACTGCCGAGATTGGGAGTGGAAGACAAATATTCCCTCTTGTGCCAACGCAACTCCTGACTTGGTGGGGGGAGACTGAGTGGGCCTCCTCTGAGCTGGGCTACAGAGTTTTTGTTTTTTGTCCTAATTTCCATCGCCAAGGGTGAGGATGATGCCACCAGGAGCAGATGCAGCTGCTCTTCTTTTCTTTCTAGTGCCAGAGCTATTGAGGCCCAAAGGAGAGGAAGTGACCCTACAGCCAAATTGTGAGAGGGATGGTGGTGCCGGGTGGATGGCGTCTATGTGGAGGTCATATTGGCCACAGGCTAACTATTGCTCTGCTTTTCTCTACCTTACTGGCCTCCTACCAACCTGAGTTGGTGGAAGCGGTGGGTGGCACCGCTTGGAGGTGCAGGGCAAGAGCAGCAAGATACCTAAAACCTCATTATTGCTCAGCGGCAGGTAACAAAATAAAGGGTGGGAAAGCACACCACCATGTGGACCCTTTCAAAAAAATCTCTTTGCCTGTCAAAGGAGACAGGAGGATGTCAAAGGATGACTAAGGAGGGAAAACTTCAGGCACCACCTCCTTTATCACTGCAGCAAGATCTCCCATGCCCAAGTTCCCACTCAGCGAAACAACCAATCAGTGGTGGAAATTTTCCTATCATATGGTTTGAGTTATGCAGAGATCATTGTTCCCCTTGCTTTAGTCCCTGGCCCTACTATTAACACTGTTGGGTGGGAAGCAGTTAGGGGCCAGACCTGGCACCAAGTTATCCCTAGCAAGTAGGATTCCCATAAAAGAATTAAGATGCAATATGGTCAAAGTTTCAGTTTCTGCTACTGTATCTATCAAACCATCATGGTATTGTTCAATACATCACTCAGTCTGCAGCAACAAATAAATTATTGTCCTTGTACAAGTATTTTTAGCATCATGGCTTGCCGCGTTAATGATGATGGAAACTTTACAACATAAAGAGGAATATAATTTTGTATGAAAATTCTTTGTTAATTATAGCTAATTGAAAGACTACACAAGATGCTAGATATCATAAGTAGAATTAACTCCTAATGTTTAATTGACCATGGTTTACTTATGCCAGTGATTTCCAAACTCACTCCTCCAGCTCATCAATCTGGTCCAGTTTTCAGGATATCCAAAATGAGATAAATTTGCATAGGTTGGTCTAATAATATAATTAATTTAGAGACTTTAGATATATAAAAAGAAAATGCCCAAAAGTGGCCAGAGCAGATGGTGGTGCATGGGAAAGGGGGAGAAAACTTTTGCTTAATGAAAAATCAATATTAATAGCATTAATAAAAATGAGACAATACATGAACTAACATTTCAATTATCAAAGCAAATCAACCCTATTCAAAAAGATTATCAATTTATTCTTTCATTAATAGCCTGTTTCAAATGTCATGGCATAGAAAGCCATACATATAGACACAAAAGACAAAAATGGAAAAAAAAATCTAATTCTGAATTGGAATTGGAACTGGAAACTATGTAGGGAGATTAAAAATATAGACTCTCTCTACTCATTTTGTTTTTGTTTATGTTTTAAAACAAGCTACTCCATCCATATATTAATTTCTTAGTGGTGAATTATCAAAGACATAAGAACATAAAATATGCCATACTGGGTCAGACCAAAGATCCATCAAGCCCAGTAACCTGTCTCCAACAGTGGCAATCCAAGTCACAAATACCTGGCAAGTACCCAAACATTAATAGATCCCATACTACTAATGCCGGCAACAAGCAGTGGCTATTCCCTATTGATTAATTGCAGTTTATGGACTTCTCTTCCAAGAACTTATTCAAACCTTTTTTTAAACTCAGCTATACTAGCTGCCTTAACCACATCCTCTGGCAAATAATTCCAGAGCTTAGTTGTGCATTGAGTGAAAAATAATTTTCTCTGATTTGTTTTAAATGTGCTATTTTCTAACTTAATGGACTATCCCCTAGTACTTGTATTATCCAAAACAGTAAATAACCATTTTATATTTACCCATTCAAGTCCTTTCATGATTTTAAAGACCTCTATCATATCCCCCCCTCACCCGTTTCTTCTCCAAGCTAAACAGCCCTAAACTTTTTAGCTGTTCCATGTCCTTTTATCATTTTGCTTGCCCTTCTCTGGTGCTTTGAGACATGCCCCCAAAAACCACTACTGTTGTCTAGAAGGAGCTGGTTGCCATGAAATACAGGGTGGGCAATAGTTTGGTGAGGCTTGGAACAGTGTAGGACCTTTCCGTGACTGGATCCAGATCCCCTCTGAATTCTTCATATAATTCCATGATAGCCCAAGAGCTGAGGCAATACCTGCTGACTACATAATCCTCTGGCATGCCCAGCAATGATGCTCTTGGAGGAAAGATGCACTTCATGTATTCACCTTCGCATTGCCCACCTGCGTGCCAAACATTGATGTGGGCCCCGACCCTCTCCCTGTGGGGCCAGTACCTCGGGCTTCAGTGCAGGGACTTCCCTAGGAAAGCTTGGAACTCCCCTTGCTTGTTGTATTGTTGTTGTTCTTCTTTTTCCTGCTGTTGACTGCGTCGAGCCTCCCGAAACATCCAGTATCCCCCAATAAGTAGACTTGCTACAAACATAATGGGTTTCAGAAGACAGGCCAGGTAAAAGCAAGTGATTTTATTGACCCAGGAGGGCATGGTAGGTAGGTTTGATAGAAGGCCTCATTTTATTGTGCGTGATAATAGCCACGATAATAGCCACGTAATGCGATAATGGCCGCAAATGTGTGATAAAAACTTGTTTCCCCTCTACCACAAAAAAGGTGACATTAAATCCCATATTACTGTGCATTACTTTACCACAAAATATGGTAGTGGGCCCAAATTTGCATTAACTCCTCCTCTTTGCATACAAAATTTAAAATTTGCATGCTAACATGCATTGTGATATTTATTGTGAGCATTAGAGCCATTTAACATGTGTTTGAGCCCTAATGCATTTTGATGAATGATCCAGTATATGATTTTAGCTTATCCCAGATTTAACACTTCTTGATACTTGCAGTTGTTATTTCTAGGGGTGTGCACACTTATTGTTTTGTTTTGTTTCATTTCACTTTGAGGCACAATTCCATTTTATTTTTTGTTTTATTTTATTTCATTTTACATTTTTTGAATGTGCCATTTGCAAAGAGCATGCCAAAGATGCAAAAAGTGCACAAAAATATTTTGTTTGAAATGTTTGCATTTTTTGTGTGCAGAATTTGCATTTTATGCACACAATTTGCAAATGCCTTGCACAAAAATAGAAAACTAAATGAAATTAAAACATTTCATTGTTATTTTTCATGTCACCTTGATAAAAAAAAAAAATGATACAGCCAGGTTCACTGTGTTTTCATCTTGTTTCAAAATTAATGTGCATCCCTAGTTACTTCATGCAAGCTGACAGTGCAGCATGAATGCTAATGGAAAACGAATGCCTGAACAGGAAGAAAGTTTAAGATATGACAATAAGATTAATGCTCACAAATTTCAGGCTTGTGCAATTCAGCTACCACTTTGCCTTTCTTATTCCCCCCCAAAAGGCTACAAATATAAAAATGCACTGTTAAAGAAAATAAAAACCAAGCTTTGAATATAGATCACGGAAAGCTAATCATAATAACTATAGCATCAATGTCTGTGTGTGCCCTGTGATGAGAGCTGTAGAAGAAACATTAGTGACCTAAATAAGGATGTGCATTATGAATTTGAGGCCTACTGCAATGCATATAGACTGAATCAAAAAGTTCAGGCCTAAGCAATGCACTAGAGTCCCCAGCCGTGTAACTTTACTTCTACTGTGGTTGACGTTTAAGTTATAAAACAAAAACATTCTAGACAGATCAGCGGGATTTTAAAGGTTGGGGCTAACAGTGGGGAAGAAATACTATTAAAGTTGGGGGTTTTGGAAGACCTATCCCTTAACAGGCAAACTGGGAATGAACTGGTTTTCATGACAATGGCATCCGCATGTGTCCCTTTTAAAATTTCCCCACTTATGTGGTAGTAGCAGCTTTTGCACACACAAGTGCATGTCCACTTAAAATTGAGCACACTTGTGCATGCGGCCAGGCTATTTTATAATGTGTGCATATACGCACATATGTTATAAAAGAACCACGTCCCTAAGCGTGGGCCGATGAACATGTGTACGTGTGCCCATGTACCGCTTTGAAAGTTACCATCTTTGTATTTCCAAAAAGTGCTTGCACAACACAGGTATTCATAGATTCTTTGCCTCCATCACCATCACCATAGCTCATTACTCACACCCCATTCTTTCCCAAACAATCCCACAAACCTACTACTCAGTAGAGATGTGATTCGGCCGAACCTTTTGGTTTGGCCTTCGTTATCAGCCGCAGGAAATTTCGTTTACTGCGGTTTGGGCCGATTTTTTTTTTTTCAGCTGTCCCAATCCGAAAAAAAAAACCAAAACCACCCTAACCCTTCAGATTTAATTAATTATAATGCCCCCCCCCCAAAAAAAAAACTTGCCTAAAGTCCCTGGTGGTCCAGCGGGGGTCCCAGGAGTTATCTCCCGCTCTCGGGCCTTCAGCTGCCAGTAAACAAAATGGCGCCGGTGGCCCTTTGCCCTTACCATGTGACAGGGGCTATCGGTGCCATTGGCCGGTGTCTGTCATATGGTAGGAGCAATGGATGGCCGGCACCATCTTAAAAAATGGCACGAGACATCCATTGCTCCTACCATGTGACAGGGGCTGGCAAATGGCACCGATAGCCCCTGTCACATGGTAAGGGCAAAGGGCCATTGGCGCCATTTTGATTAGTGGCAGCCGACGGCCCGAGAGGGGGAGATCACTCCCGGGACCCCCACTGGACCACCAGGACTTTAGGCAAGTTTTGGAGGGGTCGGGAGGTTGGGGATTCAAATTAATTAAATCTGAAGGGTTGGGGTGGGTTTGGGTTTTTTTTTTTTTTGTTTTTTAATGTGTTCTTTCTCCCCCTCAAAAAAATGAAAAGGAAACCACACGAAATTTCGTGGGTTTTCCTATTGTTTCGGGGACCCCCTGAACCGCGACGAAATAGGAAATATCGTCTATATTTCCTATTTTGTCGCTAACGAATGCACATCCCTACAAGTACTCAGTGCTTACAATGAATGAAAAATTACAATTGCAGCTTTATTATGCATGATTCATTACAATTAACATAATTATACAGAACAATACATCTCAACAGCTATTGAGAATTTTTTTACTTCAGACCAGAATCCAACGTAACATACTGCACTTCACTAATAGTCTGTTAAATTTCATTTTTACCAGAATTCATTAAAGGGGGATTTTCTCATTTATTGACATCTTCAGCCAGCTTGCCAGGTAGGAACTGATCAAGTAGGATCCTGCAATGCTGTGCCCAGTGGTACTTCAGCTTTCCGCTCTATAATACTCTGCAGAGGACTCTAATCTCCACTTCTACATTTGAGTCTAAAGTTTTCCTGAAAGTGTCCCATCTTTGCCCTCTGTAGACAGGTTTCAAGTGCCACAGTATTGCAAGAGTTTACTGGCTGTAGCAGAATAACCCAAGCCCCCTTGTATATGAACAGGGTGGATGCCTTCTCTCCTACCCAGAATACTTCTAAACAGATGCACCAACTTGATTTAGTAGGCTGAAGATGCCCTTCCCATTGTCCCCATGACATGCTTCTGTTGCAAAGCAAGGGGGGACCAGGGACAACTGGGAAGAGTGGCAACCTCAGGTGACTCTGTCCATGCCCTCCACAAATGAGTTGGCAGATTGCTTAATTGTTCAGTGAATAATTAGATATCATTTGAAAAGGCTACATGCTAGCTGGTTTTATCTATGATAGCATGAACATAATTTAGTCACCAGGTAATTACCATTCTGTTGTTTCAAGAGCATTCAGTTCATGATGAATTTATTATTCTGACCATGAAAGAGACCATGAGATCAGTAGGGCTGTTTTTTTCTGCTGCATTGAGCCATAGTATTTTCAAGGCAACTGCAATACCTAGAAGCAACTTGATTTATAATGGACTCAGTAATAATAATAAAATGGCAGGAGAGCAAAATTCATTTGGGTGACACACAATTAGCATAGTGTAAATTATGTGCTAATTGCTGTATCTAGCAGTTATATGTTTCCCAGAGTAACTTCCCGTTTACAGTGGATAAATAAATTCAATGCCTAAGATTAATCCTGCATAACACTATCGCCTGTTAAAATTGAAGAACAAGTACAGAAGAAAAATATTAGAAAAAAGAAATATTCTGTTGTACTGTAACTAACTGGATGAAAAATTGAACTGTAAATAATGCTTTAGTCTTTATATATATTCTAGTTCTAACCATCTTGCAAATAAACACATTCTTAAAAGTTGGTTTGGTACATAGTTTTACATGCACTACAAAAAGATGTTCTGGGGGGTGAAGTTGTGAAAGGAAAATCAATTAGGCATGTACTTTCAAGTTTTGAAAATATGTAAGTAAATCTACATTCATACATTTACACTTGCACTGGTTCTGCGCGTGCTCGGGAATTTTCAAAGTGAACTTGCCTGCCATGTGTAAAGGTCGCAGACCTTATGTATCACCTAGATAATGTAAATAGGGTGAAAAAATAAACATTTATTTATTCATTTATTTAAAATCACTTATATTCTTCACCCTACCAAAGTTCGGGGCTAGTAAAATAAATAAAGCCTGAATTGAAGTGTAAAAACAGAAACACACAATAGTATTAAGGGAACACACCTTTCGATATGAGTGTATAAATGTTATCTGATTTAAATGCATATGTGACCTAGGAAAGGCAAGCAGAGACAATAATGATATAATTTTAGGGGTAGATTTTCAAATAGCACGATTTGGCATACTTTTGTTGGTGCATCAGGCGCAAACAAAAGTACGCTGGATTTTAGTAGATACGCGCGTAGCCGCGCGTATCCGCTAAAATCCGGGATCGGCGCGCGCAAGGCTATCGATTCCGTATAGCCGGCGCGCGCCGAGCCGCGCAGCCTACCTCCGTTCCCTCCGAGGCCGCTCCGAAATCGGAGCGGCCTCGGAGGGAACTTTCTTTTGCCCTCCCCTCACCTTCCCCTCCCTTCCCCTACCTAACCCACCCGCCCGGCCCTGTCTAAACCCCCCCCTTACCTTTGTCGGGGGATTTACGCCTCCCGGAGGGAGAAGTAAATCCCCGCGCGCCAGCGGGCCGCTAGCACGCCGGGACGCAACCTGGGGGCGGGTCCGGAGGGAGCAGCCATGCCCCCAGACCGCCCCGGGCCGTAACCATGCCCCCAGATCTGCCCCCGAAACGCTACGGCCCGCCTCGAAAACGCCGCGCGGATCGGGCCCGCCCCCTCGACATGCCCCCGACACGCCCCCGACACGCCCCCCTCGGAAAACCCCAGGACTTATGCGAGTCCCGGGGTCTGCGCGCGCCGGTAGGCCTATTGAACATAGGTGCACCAGCGCGCAGGGCCCTGCTCGCCTAAATCTGCCCGGATTTAGGCAGATTTAGGCGAGCAGGGCTCTGAAAATCCGCCCCTTAGATTTCACCTGGTCTGCATTATTTCATCAGCTGTATCAGTTAGTGTTGTGAAAGAAATTTGAAGTAAGAGAATTCTAAAATAACTGGGTTATCCCAAAAGATTAGGTGATACCAAAAGAACTTCAAATTCTCAGAGAAATTCATAAACCTCTGATTTGTTATTAAAGAGATGCTTCTGTGGCTGAGAGATGTAAGAATAACCTCCAAAATTTATTCTGGAAATTAAAAGCTGTTTTGGTATAAAAGGTCAGACTGTACAAAGGGAGTGCTGTCAACAACTTTGATAAAAGAAGGCACCCTAGTTCTTATAATTGGAATGGAATGAGCAAGCTTTCATGTAATATACCAGAAGTTAAGTGCTGGGTCTGAATAGAAAATAATTCTGACTGCTTCTAAAAACAATTCCTAAACCTTTGAAATATAATAAAGCTGTAACTAATAGTAGAAGATTATGTAACTCTTACTGGGTCACATTAACCTCAGGAAGAGAGAGAGAAAAAGAGTGAAAAATGTACAAACAGCAAAATAATTTTGACAGATTGCTTACAGTATATTAAAAATACTTTATGCATCTTAAATTTGTGTTCCACTCTGTTATTTTTAGACAGGTTTTATCAATTATAGTTTATTTATCTTAGTTAAAATTTCTCAGTACATTAAAAAGTGAATTTTAAAAGCCCGTTGCATGCCAAAATTGGAAGATGCGTGTGCATGTAGGACATACGCATGCCCAGCAGATTTTAAAAGCTGCCTATATGTTCATGCATCACCCAACATGAATATCTTATGCCAAATCAAAAAGAGGTGGGGTATGGGCATGGTTTGGGTGGGATGGGGGCATTCTGAGGTGGGGCCAAGAGATGTGCATACAAATAATAGGGCAGATTTTAAAACATGCGCACAAATGTACGCCCAATTCAACTCCTCCCCCTTTCTCAGATACTGACGCCAAAAACAAGTGTACGGAATTAGCAACTATTTCCAGTCTAAAATCACCAATATTATCTTGAAATTCCCCACAACCCCCCCTCCCCCTTACCACCCAAAAATCATCCAGTAACACTCTCATCTCATTTGAACTCACCTCTGCTGCAGAGATAACTAATATTTTAAAGAAAATGAAACCCTCCCTCCACCCCGATGATTCCATCCCCACAAAATCGCTCCTTGCTATCCCTGACACCATAGCTAAACCTATCTCCGAAATTATCAATCGATCCCTCACTCTAGGTAAGGTCCCCGATGAACTGAAACAAGCTACCCTCAAACCCATTCTAAAGAAACCTAACTTGAACCCTGCTGTCCCAGCCAACTACCGACCGATATCCAATCTCTCATTCATATCTAAACTCATGGAAAGAGTAGTCAATGCCCAGCTTATAGATCATCTCGATAGTCACAACTTGCTTTTCCCCTCTCAATTCGGCTTTCGAAAATTCTTCAATACTGAAACCCTACTAATATCCCTTACCGACACAATTCTCAAAGGGTTAGATAAAGGCCAATCTTACATCCTGGCTTTGCTAGACATCTCTGCGGCCTTTGATACCGTCAACCATAATCTCCTTACCAATCGCCTCTCAGATATCGGTATTGCAGACTCAGCCCTGAACTGGCTGTCCTCCTTCTTAGACAACCGCTTCTACAAAGTCAAAATAGGCAATCATGAATCTAACCCAGTCAAGTTAACTCATGGCATTCCCCAAGGCTCTTCCCTCTCCCCTACCCTCTTTAACATTTACTTATTACCCCTATGCCAACTGCTCGCAGATCTCGGACTCACACACTATGTATATGCTGATGATGTCCAGATACTCCTCCCTATCACTGATTCTGTAACAAATGCCCTTAAATTATGGGATAAATACCTATCCTCAATCAATAGCCTTCTCACCAACCTTAACCTCGCCCTCAATTCATCAAAAACTGAACCACTCTACATTTCTCCTGCCCACCACCCTCACACTCCCCTGCTCCCATCTCACCCCTTCTCACAACATGTCAGAGACCTCGGCGTCACCTTGGATGACCACCTCAATCTCCAAAAGCACATAACCAACATTACAAAAGTCAGCTTTTACAAATTACACATCCTGAAAAAATTAAGACCCCTATTACACCATAACGACTTCCGTACTGTCCTCCAAACTACTTTATTTTCAAAAATTGACTACTGCAATTCCCTACTTCTAGGATTGGCTGCGTCCACCACCAGACCTTTGCAGATGCTACAAAATGCAGCAGCTAGAATTCTTACCAACTCCCGCAGATCAGACCATATCACACCTATCCTCAGAGACCTTCACTGGCTTCCTATCCCAGCTAGAATCCTTTATAAAAGCCTATCCATCATCCACAAAACCCTACACAATAATGAGATACACTGGCTTAATGACTCGCTCCAGTTTCATATCCCCAACAGGCCTACCAGATCATCCTACCTAGGGACTCTTACCGCCCCCTCACACAAATCTGCCCAGCTCACTTCCACCAGAGAACGTGCCCTCTTCATCGCAGGTCCTACACTTTGGAACTCGATGCCACCAGACCTTCGCCTGGCACACTGCCCAAACACCTTTAAAAAAAGTTAAAAACCTGGTTATTCAACCAAGCATTCACTTAATCCCATCCCAGTCTCTGCACCCCTACCATTTCCCATTTCTCCATCCATTTAACCTTTATCCTCCTAACATTCCTATAGCTATCTCTGGTAAACCCAAACATTATACATTGTCATAACAATTTGCTGCAACCACTAGGCCTTTTGGCTGTCATACAGTTTTTGTAAATATATTTTGTAATATAGTTGCTATCTCAACAAATTTGTAAATTTGCTGTATCCTTCCTGCTATTACTCTCACTGGGTCCCTTAGACCGTTCCGCATTCTCTCCCGTTCCTTATGACGCCCTGTTAATTGTAACTTTATCCTTCCTTTCTCACTACTAGTTTTTTGGTTCCCCAGTTGTATGTGAACCGATGTGATATCCATTTGAATACCGGCAACTTTATAGACCTAAAGACTAATCTATTGTCTAAGCCTGCTACATTCGTTTATTTGTTAAACTCCGTTATTTTAAATCTTAGTTATGTATAACTTATTATAGTAATTGTTTGCTTTCGCTCTCTACTCTCCCATCCTGTAAACCCCTTGTTCTTTGTAACTTTATTTATTTATTCTCATAGTTAATTGGTTACCCCTTGTTTCAATGTAAACCGGTACGATAGATAAATAAATAAATAAATAAATAAATAAAATGAATGCACAGCCGCGCGCATGTTATAAAATCAGGGGTCGGCGCACGCAAGGGGGTGCACACTAGTGCAAATTGCACGTGCCGAGCCCTGGGAGAGCCCCGCTGGTTTTCCCCCTTCCTCCCCACCTTCCTCCCCACCTTCCCCTCCCTTCCCCTCCCTGTCCCGCTCCCCAGCCCTAAAGAAACCCCCCTGTACCTTTGTTTTGGAAGTTATGCCCGCCTGCCAACTGCCAACGCGTGATCCCCCACAATGGCCACTGTGCCGGAGTCCTCGGCCACACCTCCAAGACCGCCCCCGGACCACCCAGCCATGTCCCGCCCCCCTGCCTGCTCATTCAGAAAAGCCCCAGGACGCACACCGCCGGGCCTTTTGAAAATAGGCACAGCGCGCATAGGTCTTTGAAAATCTGCCCCTATGTGTGCAAGTCTAGTGCTGCATAACTTTATTTCTGCTATGTTGGAGGTGTCAGTTAAAAAAAAAACCAAAACAGCCATTCCTGAGGGGTTCAAAGAGTCTGGGATAACTGAGGGTGTGCAGTATATCAAACCAGGGGGGTTTGGAAGATCTAGCTCTACACTGAGTGAATTTGTGGATGAACTGGTAAAACTGGTCATGGCATAGTCGCACACCAGTTATAAAATTCTGTCACTTACATGGCTGAAACCCAATTTGCATGGCTATAACATAGTTGCCTATATACAGGTACGTTATAAAATAAATTGCCGCATCCCTGGCATGCACCAATGCACACATATCAAAGTGTGCTCGTGTGCTCCTTTGAAAGTTACTGTCCTTGGTTTCAACAATGAGAGATTCACATTTTAAGAAGCAGAAGATAACTTGGTGTAAGGGAATTAGTCTCTGTAATTTGGTTTTTAAAGTTGGGCTAGTAGGTAGTAGGTACATATACCCCTTGAACACTGTGGTAAAGAGTAGATCTTACCAGCATTATCAAGCCTTGCTAGCCAGCAACTGATAACTGATCCTAGCCACCAAAGCTTTGTATGCCAGCACCTAAAGGCAAAGCAAATGTGTGCACACCTATATATAGTGACTGAGCAATACAGACATAGACAGACATAAGAAACTCATACAGAAATAGTTAAGTGAGAAGAATACACATATAAAGAATAAGAGACAGAAGAGATATAAGTGTATTTAGAAAGAACATATCATACAGATACCTACTTACCACGAATGAAGTTCATTTTCTTACTTTTGGAAGTAGTTTCCTGAAAGATATAAGTTTATACAAAGGATCAGTCCTTACATTAGACCAAGTGACAATCATAACTGCAGTAACACAAGAAGCATTAACACTGATACTTATTTATTATTTTTTATACCAACATTTGATCTGAGATATCACATTGGTTTACATTCAGGTACTGTAGGTATGTCCCTATCCCCAGAGGGGTTAGTACCTGAGGCAATGGAGAGTAGAGATGTGAATCGGAACCGGAATCGGTTCCGATTCTGGTTCCGATTCACATCGTAATTTTTTTTTTCGTCCGGCCCGATTGCGGTTTTGTTTATCGGCTGTGCCCGAGCCGATAAACAAAATCCCACCCCGACCTTTTAAAACTAATCCCTTAGCTTCCCCCCAAAAAAAACCTTTTACAGGTACCTGGTGGTCCAGTGGAGGTCCCGGGAACGATCTCCCGCTCTCGGGCCGTCAGCTGCCACTAATCAAAATGGCGCCAATGGCCCTTACCATGTGACAGGGTATCCGTGCCATTGGCCGGCCCCTGTCACATGGTAGGAGCACTGGGGGGCCCATGCCATTTTTAAAGATCTCTCTTTCTGCTCTCCATTGCCTCAGGTACTAACCCCTCCGGTGATAGGGAAATACCTACAGTACCTGAATGTAAACTCGTACAATATTTTCAATCGTCAGAAATATGATTCACATCCCTAATGGAGAGTAAAGCAACTTGCCCAAGATCACAAGGAGTTACAGTGGGACTTAACACTGGTCTCCTGGTTCATAGCCCACTGCTCTAACCACTTGGCTATTCCTCCTCTTTTTCTGACAGGGTGGGCTTAGTTTATAAGGAAAACTAGTTTTCATTTATAACCTGGGCAGCCGTGTCTGCCCTTCACTGGGCACTGGGAGGTAGAAAAGGGAGGGGGGGGGGGGGAGGATGCAGGACACACCTTCACATATACAAATACAAATACTCAGCAAACCAGATGTGGGACAAAATTGGCCGCAGCTTTATTACAATAAACGGTGTTATAAGTTTCATACCCAAGCCATAACATCGGTAAACTATCCGATGGCCCTTCACGGTGCAGGCAGCACATAACCTCCGGCCCTGAGTCCACTGCAATCAAACAAGGTGACTGCCCCAACAAAGGGTGTGGGTCTCTGGTCTACTGCCAAACCGGGGCCAGCGAGCCCTGGCAACAGCGGGCCCCTCGCATTGATGTTATTTATCACGTGCTGTGCACTGTCTCTAGCTGAATCCCCCCCGGATCAGGTACCTGCCCAGCTGTGACAAATATATAGAAATCTCTTGCTAACATAAAGATCTAACTATCCTACTGCCCTTGTACCACATGAGAAGGAGTAGGGTGGGTGAGTTTTGCCAAGCAAGGCAGCCACGCAGAGGACAGGAAGCAAAAAGTACTGGGCCACTGCGTCCCAGTCGGATACCTTCCTCCACGCTGCTGCCCCTGCCCCATGGGACAGCCCAGGGCCAGAGATGGCCAATGAGCCATCCCTAAATCATTCTTAGCTCCCCTCCAACTGAACCCTCCTCCAAGCACTTTTTGCCTCCCCACCCATAGCCTGAGGGTCCTGCTGCTGGGACCAAGTATGCTCTTATCAGTGGGGGGGGGGGGGGGGGGGGGGGAGGGGCTGACCAATGGCACCAGTAGCCCCTGTGACATAGTAAGGGCAAAGGCTATCAGCGCCATTTTGAATACTGGCAGCCAACGGTCCGACTGCAGGAGGTCGCTCCCAGACCCTCGCTGGACTTTTGGCAAGTCTTGTGGGGGTCAGAGGGTCCCCTAAGACTTGCCAAAAGCCCCTGGTGGTCCAGCGGGGTTCTGGGAGCGATCTCCTGCACTCGGGCCATCAGCTGCCAGTAATCAAAATGGTGGCGATAGCCTTTGCCCTTACTATGTCACAGGGGCTACCAGTGCCATTGGTCAGCCCCTGTCACATGGTAGGAGCACAAGATGGCATGGGCCATCCAGTGCTCCTACCATGTGACAGGGTCCGGCCAATGGCTCAGATACCCTGTCACATTGTAAGGGCAAAGGGCCATCGGCACCATTTTGATTAGTGGCAGCCGACGGCCCGGGAGTGGTAGATCGCTCCAGGGACCCCCACTGGACCACCAGGTACCTGTAAAAAGTTTTTGGAGGGGTCGGGAGGGTGGGGGAAACTAAGGAACTAGTTTTAAAGGGTCAGGTGGGTTTTTTGTTTATCGGCTCGGGCGCAGCTGATAAACAAAACCGCGATCGGGCCCGATTAAAAAACCCCCACATGTGAATCGGAACCGGAATCTGAACCGATTCCGGTTCCGATTCACATCTCTAATCATCGGTTGCTTAGGGCTATGTCTCTCAAATTCTCGTTAAGCTAGTCACTAAAATAACTTTTTAGTAAAAGTGATACTTAGCATAACTGTTGGTGATTGAGTGCTGTGAGACAGCTTTCTCATTTACTAGCTGCTGCGATGTTCCGCTGGTTGCGGCGATGAACTTGACTGTAAAAAGGGCTCCTCTCAGGTCCACGATTGCAATCGCTATCTATTTCATGTCCTATTATCAGTTCCCTTTCAGGCAAGTTTTTGTATCGAACACTGCAGAGTTTTGGAGATATTCCTTCCTCAGGGGTACAGTGATCTTGTGCGCTGCGGATTATTGAGATGTGCAGCTATGTGCGGCTTGTGCTGGCGAGAGAGAGAGACAAAACAACACAGAAAAATGCCAAAGTCCCAAAAGTTAAACAGTGCACATTTTCCGAATCAACTAATGATTTTAAAATTTCAATTACTCGGACTTACCCTGGTTAAAGTCGGCGCAAAGTTTAAAGGGACCTTCCTGTCAACACAGGGGTACAGAGAGTGTCTGATGCAGCACGGTGCATGCGCTGTCTTTTTAACTCGAAAAAACCCGCGAAAAACGCGGTTCAGCTGTAAACATTACTAATAGGTGACCACGATGTAATTGAAGAACCCACTAAAATGCTACTGTGGTTATTAACATTAGGAAACATTCTCCAAATCTGATTCAGTGATAACCCAATTGCCGAAACTCTTGACCATATATGTGACAGTGCAGAGAAGTACGTTCCCAGCTAAGGAGGTTTACGGTAAGATTTTAGAGAGTGTTGGGGGTGGAGCCAGCTGTCATGGTACATATGGGTACCAATGACATAGGAAGGTGTAGGAGGGAGGATTTGGAGGCTAAATTTAGGATCTTGAGTAGGAAATTGAAATCCAGAACCTCCAGGATTGCATTTTCAGAAATTTCTTATCCCATGCATAGAGGAAGGCCAGTTTCCAGAGTCTCAATGTGTGGATGAAACAATAGTGCAGGGAAGAGGGTTTTAGGTTTGTTAAAAACTGGGGAAAATTCTGGGGAAGAGGGAGACTATTCCAATGGGTTGGGCTTAATCTTAACCAGAGTTGAACCAGGCTACTGATGCTTTAAAAAGAAGATAGAGTCGTTTTTAAACTAGAACACAGGGAAAGTTGACAGTTGCTCATCAGAACATGCTTCAGAGGGGAGGTATCTTCACAGAATACTTGCAAGTCAAGTAAGTTATTGCCCCAAAGAAAAGTGGTTCTAAAAACTGAACACCCCCCCCCCAAAAAAAAAAAAAACCCAGATATATTTAAATACAGAGCGCATGGATAAAAATGACTCCAAACTGCTTGTATCATCTAATACATATCAAAATAGAAATATGAAATAAACTACTTTAAAATGTCTGTATGCAAATGCTAGAAGTCTGAAAAACAAGACTGGAGGAGACTGCTGCTAAAGGAAGATATAGATATAATAGGCATCTTGGAGACTTGAAGGAAGGAGAATAATGAATAGGACACTGTGATACCAGGGAACAAAATATATCGACAGGGTAGATAAAATTAGTGTAGAGGTGCTCTAGATGTTAAGGATAACATTGAATCAAGAGGAATAAAAATTTTGCAGGAGACAAACTGCACTCTGGAATCCTTATGGGTAGAAATTCCAAGGGTAAAAACAAAGGGGTAGATTTTTAAAGAAGTGCGCGTGCTTCCCAGTGTGCACATATGGACGCACCAATTTTATAATATGTTACAACATTTTATAACATGTTATAAAATCCTGGGGCCACGTGCATGGGGGGGGGGGGGTTATGCAATTTCTGCGGACCCATCCCGGCCTAACCCAGTTCCCTCCCAGTCCGCTCCAATTAAGGAGCGAACTGGGAGGGAACTTCCCTACCCCCTACCCTAACCTCCCTTCCCCTTCCCCTCTCCTCCTCAACCTCTAAGTCCTACCTTTTTCCTTTTTTTTTTGTATTTGAACTTTCTTCAGGGAGACTAT
Organism: Rhinatrema bivittatum; assembly: GCF_901001135.1. NCBI lineage: Eukaryota > Metazoa > Chordata > Amphibia > Gymnophiona > Rhinatrematidae > Rhinatrema > Rhinatrema bivittatum. The sequence goes on from NC_042618.1 coordinate 128,158,562, forward strand.
GATAAAATGAGGACATTTGTTATAAAAAAACAAAGGGAACAATCCACAAGGTTAAATACTTGTAGGAGGCATGGTCATTGTTTAAAATTTCCATCCTTGAAGCCCAGACAAAATGCATTCCGAGCATTAAAAAAGTCAAAGGAAAACCAAACAACTGCCAGCATGGTTTAATAACGAGTTGAAAAAGGCAATTAAAGCCAAAAAGGCATTATTCAAAAGCAGACCCAAATGAGTAAAATAGGCAATTTATATGTAAAAAAATAATGAAGCAGGCTAAGAGCTGATTTGAAAAGAAGCTTGCCATAGAGGTAAAATAAGCAACAAAAATGTTTTCAAAACATTTGAAGAAAAAATGCTATGGGGGAGTGAAGTGAGTTGCTGGAAGAATGAGGAGTAAAAGTGGTGATCAGGAAGGACAAGGAAATAGCAGAAAAACTAAATAAATTCTTACCTTTGACTTTTCTGAGGAAGAAGTCGGGGTCATACCCACACTGGAAACATTTTTTGATGGTGATGACTATGAGCAACTACAAGGAATCACTGAAATTGGAGAATATAATAGCTGGCCATTTAGTCCTACTTTTTGTTTCCAGTCTTTTATCTAACAATCCACAATAGGATACTATCTCCAATCCCATGGCCTCCCAATTTCCTGAGAAATCTCTCATGAGAGATTTAGTCAAAAAAAATCTAGTAAATTGGTAAAGCAAGACTTCTGTTCTCAAAACACATGTTGACTCTCCCCCATTAAACCATGGTCATTAACTTTGTTTTTATGAATAGCTTTGACCATTTTGCCCAGCATCAACATCAGGCATACTGATCTGTAGTTTCCCAGATCACTCCAGAGCCCTTTTTAAAAATTGACATCACATAGACCACCCTTCAGTCTTCTGGCACTGTGATTGTTTTAAATGATGGGTTGCAAATCACCAGAAACAGCTCTGCAAATTCATTTTTTAATGCCTTCAGAGCCCTGCAGTGAATAACATGTGATCCTAGTGAATAGTGGAAACTATTCTAAGGATCAAAATCACAGAGCATATAGAAAGAAATGGTTTAATGGCACACAGCCAGTATGGATTTACTCATGGGAAGTCTTGCCTCACAAATCTGCTACATTATTTTGGAAGAGATTAATAAACAAGTGGATAAAGCTGAACTGGTAGATGTAGTGTATTTGGATTTTCAGAAGGCATTTGACAAAGTCCCTCATGAGAAGCTTCTAAGAAAACTAAAAAGTCATGGGATAGGAGGTGATGTCCTTTTGTGGATTGCAAGCTTGTTAAAAGACAGGAAACAGAGGGTAGGATTAATTGGTCAATTTTCACAATGGAAAAACGCAGTTCAGTGCCCCAGAGATCTATACTTGGACCAGTGCTCTTCAATATATTTATTAATCATCTGGAAAGTGATATGATGAGTAAGGTGATCAAACATGCAAATGACACAAAATTATTCAGAGTAGTAAAATCACAAGTGGATTGTGATAAATTGTAGGAGGACCTTGCAAGATGAAAGATTGGGCATCCAAATGGCAGATGAAATTTAATGTGGACAAGTGCAAGGTGATGAATATAGGGAAAAATAACACATGCTGTAGCTACACGATGTTGGAAACAGAATGCTTGCCTTGATGGACCCTCAGTCTGACCCAGTATGGCAAATTCTTATGTTTTTATGTTCTTAATGAATCACATATTGTGATACTTACCAATCTTATCGTGGATTGTTAATTGGATAAAAGCCTGGAAACAGAGTGGAGGACTAAATGGTCACTTATTACATTCTCCAGTTCACAGTGATTCCATGCAGTTGCTCAAAGTCATCACCATCAAAAACTGTTTCCAAATGTTATTTTGGACATCTTCAACCAGATATCTATCCAGTTTGTACACCTGAGTCATAGCTCAGTTTATAAATCAAGAGAGCAATGGGCAGTTTTGAATGACATTTGTTTGCCATGATGGCAACGTTGGAAGTGTATGATAATAACATTGCAGTTGTGTTATCATGGTAACACGCAGTCTGAGTCTGTAACATTATTATCATATACTTCAAGTGTTGCTATCAGAGCTGTTAGGGATGCGGCTTGCGGGAAGACCCTGGCACAAACACTTCCATCATCTCTGCGCTCCTGAATGAGGCTCACATGCCACCAGCCTGCCCTTGCCCTGGATGTCTTAAGAAACGTGCACATGTGTCATGGTGGGAAAGCCGCCACGGTGCCCCTTGATGATTTCATTCTGCCCTCTCTATTTAAGGACTACTCAGACCATGCTCCAGTGCCTCAGCAATGGTGTGTGGTGTGTGTTGTTGTTTCCTGATCCTGCTTCTTACCTCATCTCTTCTGCTCAGCCTTGCCTCATCTCTCCAGCCAAGCTTCCCTCATCTCTCCAGCTTAGCCTTGCCTTGCTTCTTCAGCTTATCCAGCCCTTTGCCTTTCTGCCTGCCCTAATGCATCAATCCTTGCCCTAATCTCCCAAGCCTGCCCTCAGACTGACTTCTGAATTTGACCTTTTCCTGGACATTGACAATTCTCACTTGCTACCTGCCACTATCCCTTGTCTGAACATTGATTACTCTCACTTGCTGCCTGCCACTGACCCTAGCCTGGCTCTGGCCCTGGACCAATGCATACACCATTTCCACAGAGACTCTCACCTAAGACCTGCTGGCCCCTGGAACCCAAGGGCTCAACCCAAGGGGAAAGAGGTTTCTATAGATGAAGCTCCTGTCCAGTCTCTGTCTTGCAAGCTCCGCCAGTTGTCATTGAGGACCTACGGGGCCTACCATGTAGGTTGATCTACCCTCACCACAAACCTTACAAGAGCAATGCTAGAAGTAGCCAGGAGTGGGTAAGGCACTACCATTCTTCCAAATGAGTTTTGGTGGAGGGTCTGGGGGATGCGATAGATCATAATCAACCAGATCATCATTATCATCAGCTTTATTTATTAGCCTTTCCATTTACATACCCAAGGCAACTTACATCAAAATTACAGATGTATAGGGAGAGTAGGGTGGGGGTGTAGGATTTTGAATAATATCGTGAAAGGGGGGAGGCATGGCTCAGGCTGCTACAGCTGCTACAGCCACTTTTTTTTTTTTTTTAAGGTTGGTTGATCAAGGATGCAGGAAGAGCATCAAGCACTAATTCTCAGTTATGTCAAATGTTTTCTGGAGTGGGGGCGGCTGCAGGATTGGGCTTCAAGGTCCACATACTGTTTTTTTGTACTATGTCAGCATTTAACTAGTATATCATTTGAATATAGCCAGTTAAGGTAATGTTAGCCAAGATGTTCCCAGATCACTTTAAAACCTAACCAGTGATATTCAAACATAGCCAGTAAGGTTTCAAAGTTATCCGGCTATGTATAACTGGATAACATTATTTTAGAATATTCATCATGGCGTTTATCCAGCTAAATATCCCTGATAACTTATTTGGCTAACAAGCTTGATAACTTATCTGTTTTCCATTTTTTTAAAGAATGGCCTCAGTAAACTTTTGGAATAAGGAGTTATGGTATATTTCATTTGTCTCTTTCAAGAATTAAGGAAGGGAAAGCAAAACAGGAGTTTTCCTTTTCCATAATAATTAACAACAGTGTCCTCTGGTTAATGACCAAGTAAATGTGAGAGTTTCCCAAGAAGTGAAAGATAACTCTTACTATCCTTGGAGCAGGAGCTCCAATTCTGGTTCTCCAGAAAGATTTTGGATCTCAATGTGCTATGATTCTTCAGAAAAGAGTCTGATACTGACTTGCCTGGTCAGCATAACAAGAGGCCAACCCTGTGTGTCACATTTAGGAAGAGAGCAATATATGCTGATACAGAACTTCAGATAGAGAGAGAGAGAAGTCTATTTCTGCAAAAGTACAACTACATAGGATTTCAAGTACCAGAGATATGTTGACAAAATATTTTGAGTTTGGTTTGTGCATTCATTCATTGTCAGTCTATTAATATTTATTTATTTATTTTTAGCAGAATTTCATTTCAGGGGATTGGGTGGTTTTTTTGACAAATAGTATGCACTATTTCTGTTTTTTGTAGGCATTTTTAATTTGTTTCTGACTTAATGAAACAAAATAAAAATGATCTCATTTGTTCAGCATGCACATTTGTTTTCAAAGAATGCAACCCCTTTCAAGTACTTACAAGGAATAAATGTATTTTATTTTGTAACAGAATATACAACTGAATTACATGCTTAACAGCATTATATACATATACTGGTTAAATGTAATAAGCAAAGCAGTAATTAAAAAGGAAAGCAAAACAAGAAATTATACATCCAATACTACTCCACCTGGATCCTTACCAGTAATTTTCAGCTATAAATTTGCTTTGTATATAGAACATAATACTAAGATCATTATTTAATTTAGGGTACCTTGCCTCCCAAATCTTTGCAGTGCTTCTTTTATTGCCTTTATTAGTTCAGTAGCTGAACAACTTTTATCTTCCACTCAAGGCAGTATGCAGACGTTTGACCACTGTCCTTTACAGTTAAAAACTTTTGCACCATCTAGTGGAACCATGGAAAACACTGGAGCTGCCAGACATGCATTTATGAGCACTCCATTTTTGTAGCTCACTTATTGATACCTTACTTCCACTTCACATTTTCCTTCATTTTATGCAAAACAACAATTCATCCTTAAGATGTGAGTATGCGTCTGTATCCCACCTAAAATCATAGGTAGAATGGGTCAGAGATTCTGGAAAATAAAATAAAATAAATAAAATGTCATTGACCAGTGTACAGCAGGCAATGATAGTTGTCGTGCTGGTGCTCTTATAGTAAGGCTATAAAGTAAAATATATATTGCCTGTTAATGTTCATAAGGGACAGAATCTCTATAGGGGCAGAGTAACCTTATACTGTAGCAGAAAGTGAGGTGCATGGACATTAGCAGCTCTCAGTATTGGTTGCATAGTTATTTAAGTAACAACTGCAACTCTGTCTTTCAATTTAAAGATTATATTTTCAGTTTATAATTCTAAAACTTTTAATTGCATCAGAAACATTCCAAGTGCAGTTTAGGGGTTTGTTTGTTTTTTGGAAAGGGGGGGAGGGGAGAGGGGAAAATTCCATTTCATATATTATATATATATATCTCAAATATATTGTTGACTATTACAAAACGTAAATTGCTAGTGGATATTCTTGCTCTGGCCAGCTGTGGATATTCCACAATAGCTTTCTTAATTTAAACGAAGCCATTTACAGTTGGCAAGCAGCTGAGCCAGAGATTCCCATGACCTGCCACATGTTTATAACAGATGGCACTGGGTAATCATACCTCTCAGATGTCTTCCTTTGCAGAATAGTGCCTGATTAGTCTCATAAAAATCATCCTAAACAGCTTAAGTAAAAATGTTTTTAACAAATCAGAAATAATAAATTGCTGCTTTCCAATTGAACAGCTCTCTCCACTCTGCTTAATTACCCTCCCTTTTGACTTATTTCATAAAGGAATCATCACTTGCCCTTTTACAGAGAAGTGCTATAGTGCAGTCAATTGAGAAAGCCTTAACAAATTTCTAGTTGTATGGCTTTAAAAAGACACTCATATCTGTTTTGTATCCAGGTGGAGAAGTTCATGATGCTGGACTGCCCGCCATGCTAATAATATGAAGAGGAAGACTCAACATCGCTAATTACAATACTGGGCACAAAATGGATGCACCCAGCAGCCCTAGGGTGTTTTGCAAGTACACATAAGTGGTAATTTTATAACTGCCCACATTGGTATGCAACACCTGGATTACTCACGGGCGATTTAAAAACTTTGTATCAATTTTCAAATGGCAAGTGTATTTTTCACTTTGAAAATAATCCCAGAAAAATTACCACATACATCTGCACTTGCTAATTTGTGCAGGTAGCTATTCTGAAAAAAATTGCATAAATGCAGACATCCCTAATCCCATCCCCAAGAATGCTTCCCCTTACTGAGGGTAAAGTTGCACAAGGAATGAGACTATGAGATAAATTTTCAAAGAGGTTGCACGTGTAAAAATAGCATATATGAATGTATTTATTTATTTATTTATTTAATATATTTTATATACCGACGAACGTTGGGAACATCTCATTGGTTTACAGAGAACAGAACTTAGCAACAGGCTTTACATTTGTCACATGATTATAATAGGAATAGTAGAAATAACAATAATAACAAAAACAATAACATACGAATAATATGGAAGTTATACAAGTAATAATTAACTAAGTGGGATACATGATAGTGGTTAGTCAGAAGAGGGGCAGGGAGATTCTGCTAGATATGATTGATATCAACATTTGTAGGAGGTATAAATTTGTATATACAATGGTTGTCGGGGAATATATACACGTTTGTGAGTAAAAATGTTCTTATTTACAGTAAGCTGTCTTGATATGTTAACATCCACACGTGTGGATGTTAACATATCAAGAATGTAACATCCACACGTGTGTATGCTATTTTATAAATATCAAGAATATACAGAAATTTATTGTTTTGCATGTACCTTATACTGGGGATAAAAGGGGAAATATAAGGGAATTACAGGGCAGGGATCAGAAGTACATGCAGTAGTTATTATTTTGTAAGAGATATGTGTATACATTACCAAACTTAATTGAAAACCTTTACACCTACTAATTGACTTGTGCAAGTGAAATTGAACTAGTCTGTTTGCAGTTTTTGGATAGGAGATCTGGGTAAACTGGAAGGGGTTTAGGGTGAAGTGCTAGAGGGTCTAAGAGAACTGGAGAAGGACTAGGCAAACTGGTAGAGGAATCGGCAATTTCTTGATTTCAAGTATATGCACGAGTATTTTCAAAGCAGTTTACACACATACATTTAGTCAATCAATCCAAAATGGCACTTGAAAAAAAGTTACTCATATTAGAAGGACCCCCCAAAGGTGGTCACATGGCTTTAGGTCATAAAGAACAAGTAAGTTAGTTCAAATTTATTAATCCCTCTTTCCGAGAATTCCGGACTTTTTCAAAATGAAAATAAATCCTTTGAAATAGGAATTGAAACACTGGATGGACTGGATGGTACTTATGACTAGGAGCTGGTTGACCTGTTGATCTACACACTCCATACCTACAGTATTCTGATATTATCTCTTGTTTTTCATTCCCCTGCTTTTCCACATTTCTGAGTTACCTTATATCTGGAGACATTCAGCCTGAGGCATATTATTTTTTATGTTGTGGAAAACAGAGCTTCCATTGATAACTTGTGGCGAGAGGGGTAGAGAGGATGGATCTGCCTTAATTTTTGCATACTTCTAAATTTAAGAAACAGCCTTTCCATTTCTAGAGTCTGCATTATTTTTAGTCTCCTGAAAATATATTTTTTTCTGAATCTACAGCACAGCTCTCAAAGTCTGAAAAACATTAGAGGATATGTTGCTGGGTTTCAGCTGTCTTACATTTGAGGAAAAAGCTGACATTTCTTGTTTCACTGTATCTGAGTATATCGTTAGGAGACAGAGCAGGTTTTAAACTTGAATAAAGGGAAAAGCCAACAGTCAGCAGCATATGGCTCAGAGGCAGGGGATCCCAACAGAGAGGTTCCAATAAAAGCAAAAGTGGTCTGTGTGCCTATAAACAGGTTGTTAATACCAACAAAAATCATACTTTGAAATGTCTATATGCCAATGATAGAATTCTAAGTAAGATAGGAGAGTTAGAGTGTATAACACTGAATGAAGAAGTAGACATAACTGGCATCTCAGAGACCTGGTGGAACAAAAATAACTAATTGGATAGTGCTATACCAGGGCACAAATTATTAGGGATGTGCAGCCAAAAAGTTTTCGTTGCATTCGTGATACGTATTCGTGGGGGATCAATTCCGTTTCATGCGGAAGTATGAAGAATTCCATAAGTTGTCGATCTGTCAATACGTTACTACGGCGAGTTAAATTCCTGTCCCAGCTAAAATTAAAATTAACTACAACCCCCACCCTCCTGACCCCCCCAAGACTTACCAAAACTCCCTGGTGGTCCAGCGGGGGGTCCGGGAACTCACTCACACCCTCGGTGCTGGTTTTTCATCATGGCGCCGATAGCCTTTGTCACAGGGGCTACCGGTGCCATTGGTCAGCCCCTGTCACATGGTCACAGGCGCCAATTTGTGCTCCTACCATGTGACAGAGGCTGACCAATGGCACAGGTAGCCCCTGTGACATAGTATGGGCAAAGGCTATTGGCGCCATTTTGAGTCCTGGCATCAGATGGCAGGTCACTCGGGGACCCCTGTTGGACCCACAGGGACTTTTGGCCAGCTTGGGGGGGCCTCCTGACCCTCACAAGACTTGCCAAAAGTCCAGCGGGGGTCCGGGAGCGACCTCCTGCATGCCAGCCGTCAGATGCCAATACTCAAAATGGCGCCGATCGCCTTTGCCCTCACTATGTCACACATAGTGAGGGCAAAGGTGAACAGCGCCATTTTGAGACTCAAAATCGCCGTCCGATGCCAATACTTAAAATGGCGCTGATCGCCTTTGCCCTCACTATGTGTGACATAGTGAGACGCAAATGCAAAGGGCAAAGGAGATTGCATCTCAAACTGGCGCCTATCGCCTTTGCCCTCAGTGAGGGCAAAGGCGATCGGCGCCATTTTGAGATGCAAAGGCAAAGGGCAAAGGCGATTGCCCTCACTATGGTGACATTGCCCTCACTATGGTGACATAGTGAGGGCAAAGGCGATCGGCGCCATTTTGAGTATTGGCATCGGACGGACGGCATGCACGAGGTTGTTCCTGGACCCCCGCTGGACTTTTGGCAAGTCTTGTGGGGGTCAGGAGGCCCCCCCCAAGCTGGCCAAAAGTTCCTGTGGGTCCAACGGGGGTCCTGGAGTGACCTCGTGCACACCGGCCGTCCGATGCCAGGACTCAAAATGGCGCAGATAGCTTTTGCCCATACTATGTCACAGGGGCTAGAGGTGCCATTAGTCAGCCCCTGTTACATGGTAGGAGCACAAGATGGCACTGGTGACCATGTGACAGGGACTGACCAATGGCACCGGTAGCCTGTGACACAGGCTATCGGCGTCATGATGAAACCAGCAAACGTGGGCGTGAGAATGCAGGGATGGCTTCTGGACTCGCTGCTGGACCACCAGGGAGTTTTGGTAAGTCTTGGGGGGGTCAGGAGGGTGGGGGGTTTAAATTTTTATTTAGGAGGGCGAATAAAACAGAAATCTGTTTAATACGTGGGGAGTCGTGATGCGTTTCGCCTCCCCACGTATTTAACAGATAGGACAAAATAAGTTGCGGATTACAAATACGTGGAAAACGGATGCACACCCCTACAAATTATATCACAGTGATAAGGTGGATCAACTTAGGGGCGGGGAGGCACTTTGGGATGGATTTTAAAAGGGTTACGCACATAAGGTACACGTGTAACCCTTTTAAAAAAACCCTGCATGTGCCCCAGGACGCGTGTAAGTCCCGGGGCTTGCAAGGGGGTTGGGCTTGGCCAGGGGGTGTGGTTTCATATCGGGGGCGTGTTCGCGGGAGTGTGGGCGGTCCGGGGGCATGGCCGAGTTCCCCGACACAGAGGCCTGTGTTGGGGCCTGCCGCGCTGGCGCACGTAAGTTACTACTGCTCGGAGGCAGTAGTAACTTTTCAGATAATTTTCCCGAAATTTCATAAAATTTGTTTTTTGGGGTTAGTGTGCACTAACTAGCGCACACTAACGAGAGGTAGCACACACTAATGGGAGTTAGCATGCACTGACCCTGTTAGTGCGCACTAACCCCGAAATTCGGGGCGACCGGAAAAAAAAAAGGCCTGAACCGCCGTGGGCCAATAACGAAGGCCGAACCAAAAGGCTCAGCCGAATCACATCCCTACTACCGTCCACCTGGCCAAAATTGATATAATGGATGGTGAAATGCTAACATAAATAAGGGACGCTAATCAATTTGGCAATGCAGCAATAAATAGGTGATTTAAATTATCCCATATTGACTGGGTAAATGTAACAGCAGAACGGGCTAGAAAGGTAAAGATTCTGGATGGAATAAATGACTGTTTCATGGAGAAATTGATTCTGGAACGATGAGCGAGGAAGCTATTTTAATTCTAATTCTTAGTGGAAGGCAGGATTTGGTGAGAGAGGTAAGGGTGGTGGGGCTAGTTGGCAAAGATAATTATAAAATAATCCAATTTGAATTAATGACTGAAAAGGGGACAATAATCTACAGCTTTGGCATTAAACTTTCAAAATGGAGACTTTGATAAAATGAGGAAGATAGAAAAAAAACTAAAAGGTGCAGCTACAAAGATTAAGAGTGTACAAGAGCCATGGACATTGTTTAAAAATACCATCTTAGAAGCGCAGTCCAGATGTATTCCTCACATTAAGAATTGTGGAAGGAAGGCAAAACACCTGCCAGTTTGGTAAAAAGGAGAAGTGAAAGATGCTATTTTAGCCAAAAAAAAAAAAAAACTTCCTTTAAAACTTGGAAAAAGGACCATCTGAAGAAAAAGGGGTGGTATAAAGGTGTTCTGGGGTATCTCCAAGAGCTATAAAGGTGAATTTTAAAAGCTTACATGGGCTGACCATATTTAAACACCAATATACGTACGTAAATGCCACGCTGTGCACATTTCAAAAATGTCCCAAAAGGAGTGGGGCATGGACATGGTCTGAGCGGGAAATGGCTATTTCAGGTCTTGGCCAAGGGATGTGCTTGTACATACTTATGCGCCCTGGCACACAGCAAAGTCCCCTGCCACATAATTTTACTTCTGCTATCGATGACGTGTAAGTCATAAAATAAAAGCATCAAGCCATTCCTCAGTGGTTTACAGAGTCTGGGATAACCGGGGGCAGTGTAGACTATCAAACCAGAGGGAGGTTGAAGGATCCAGCTGTTAACTGGGTGAACTGGTGGTCAAACTGATAAACTTGGAATGGCTTGAGTGCCAACCCCTTTTTGAAATCCTTCGACTTTCGTGGTAGAATCGGGATTTGCGCACCAATGTGTGTGCCCACCTAAAATTTGGCCCCCATGTGTGTGCAGCCAGGTTATTTTATGACATGCATGCATATATGTGCACATGTCCCTGGGCACAGGCCGGCACAAATGTATGCCCGCGCAATGGTTTGGAAGTTAAAAGGCCGGAGCGAGCATTTATTAGGGGATGCGGAAATAAGCTGGGCTCACACACGCCGAGTGATTTTTAAAAGCTGCTGAGATACGCGTGAATCTCCCTCAGCACACACACCTCAAAAGTTTTCAAAAAGTAGCGGAGAGCGGGCATGGTCAGGGTGGGGCATGGGTATTTCAGAGTGTGAACCAGAGATGTGTGCGTAAATACTGATGTGACCTGACGCACACCAAGGTCCCCTGCTGCGTAACTTTACTTCTGCTATGAATGATGTGTAAGGTAGATCTGTGGGGTTTTAAGGATTGGGGCTAACTGGGGGTAGTGAAGGTTATTTAGCTAGTGGGGTTTGGAGGACCTGTCTCTTAACTGGGTGAACTGGGGATGAACTGGTAAAACTGGGAACGACGTCAGCACACACCCCTTTTAAAATCCTCCGATTTATGTGGTAGGAATGGGATTTGCACGCACATGCACACGCCTACTTAAAATTTGGCACATATGTGCACATGGCCAATATATTTAATAACATGCGTGCATATGCGTGAGTATGTTATAAAATGGCTGCATCCCTGGCCGTGGGCCGATGTAAAAATGCAAATATGTGCACGCATGCTGGTTGGAAAAATTACCATCCCTGGTGTAAGTTGCTCTTTTATAAAAGACTTGCACATATACATTTGTCAACTTATTTACTTAATTTTACACCTGCTAAATATCTTGTGTAATTGTATTGGTTGGGTGGGAGATCTGGATGAACTGGGAGAAGTTCAGAGTGAAAAATTAGGAAGGTCTCGATGACCTGGAGAAGGACTGGTGAACTGGAGGAGATTTCAGCAAATTGGAGATTTCAAATATGCACACAGATTTTAAAATAATACCAACTTTGATGTATAAACAGGTTTTTATACAAGCAAGTCACAGTTTTTTTGCATGTAAAATATGTTGCGTCAGGAGGTGGACCCTTGGCCTAGTGCAGGATTGGTAGGCTCCCTGGTCAGACTCAGAGAGCGCCTGCCACCAGGAGGTGGAGCATAAGAGGAGACAGAGGCTAGTTGGAGCTTCGCCACTAGCAACCCGGGGTTCCCTCGGGTTGAGCCCTTGGGTACCCGGGCCGCCTGGTCTTAGGTGGGCCTCGCAGGATCTCCTAGATAGAAAATTCAGAGGTGTGCTCACTGCCCACCACAATCAAGGGTGCGTGGTCGATATTCAAGCCAGATGTCCGAGGTGCCTGAGAAGGCCAAAAGAGTGTCTCTGAATGTAAGGCAAGATTCAAGGCCAGATTCAAGGAAACGTGGTCAGCCAATGCAAGGGTCAGAGTCAATAATCAGTCAATGGATAGTCAGGCAAAGCAAGGGTGAAATACCAGTAGTCAGTCGATGGGCAGTCCACCAAAGCAGAGGTCATGTTCCAGGAGACAGTCAGACATGGTCGAGTTCAGGCAGAGGTCAGTTCCAGGCAGCGTGCAGACGTGGTCAGTTATCATGCAGAAGGTCAGGGGCAAGTAGCGATCAATGTAGTCAAGAACAAGCCGAGGTCAGTACCGAGAAGACAGTCTGAGAGGTACTACCTGGGGAAACGAGGAGACAGAAGGACACTGGAACAGAAGGACGCTGGAACAGGACGAGAACAAGTCTGGAACGAGACTGGAACACAAACTGGAATGCATAGGCAAACTAGAAATCACGATGTGATCAACCCATACAAGGTGCCCATCGGACCCGGGTACCGGCCACCACGAACAGACACCGGATGGAACGGATGTCCCAGATACAGTCGACTGGATGTAGTCCCGACAGACACCTGAACAGGAAGCAGTGGAACACGTACGTCCTTGGCAGGGAAGGACCCAATTGCCAAGGCAAGGAAGTGAGAGTAGGAGCTTCCTGTTATACTGTGTTCAATCAGGGCGCGCCATGGAGCTGGGATCCGCCCCTGGCCCTTTAAGGCACTGGTGGTCTGTGCGCACTTGCCTAGGGGCGGGGCCAATGCTACGGAGGATGCCGAGCCCCGCCGTGAGGCCTGGCTGGAGGACGAAGGCCCAGCGACTGCCACCGCGGGACGCCGAGGCCTAGCAGTGCTTGCTACCGCTGCAGGGGAGGACGACCCTGGATCCTTGAAGGAGCTGGAGAGGTGAGCAGGCCCCGGCGCGGGCCAAGTATGGACAGGACGCGCAACAAAATATATGTACATATGTTTTTAAAATAGGAAAAGTATGTGCTTTCAATGAATTTAAATACATATTTTCAATACATTGCAGGGGTATTCACACATGGGAAGACATATGCATATTTTATAATCTGCGTGTACCGCATATGCACAGGTTATAAAATACTATCATAGATCTCTGTGCAGCCATATATGTGTGTATATGGGGGCATATGGAGTTACCTTGTTAATTAATTCATAGCATATTATTTGCAAGCTACTGCAATAATTACAAATAACAAGTAGCCAGAATGCAAGTCTAGAGTAAGAAAAATACCATTGCAGTATTTATTACTTGTAATTAGAATTTCTAATTCAAAACCCTATTGCTATGGTGATTTTTGTAATAAAATTATAAAGGTAGAAAATATGTAATGTTCATTATTTATACTCACATTCTATGCTTTAGTATTCCAATTCTCGTGTCTTTTCTTCAGCAAAACTAATAGTTTATACTGTACACCATGTGAAACCAATATTGCAGCATTTTACTAATATAACTAGCCTCTGGCCCACTTTTTCTCAAGACTCGGGAGCACATCAGGGAGCTGAGAGGGCTATTAAAAAGTCCATTAGGGATCCTGGGGTCCTTCTGGCAGACTGGAAAGAAAAGGTTTCAGGACCCTTAGGCTTTGCATTTCTTCAGTACCTTACTACAAAAATCACTTCGCCACATGTAAAACCCCTATCTCTTATCACTTATATATCCATACCATAGGGAGGGGTTACATAAATAACTCCACCTCTCAGTTGGGTGATTTTGAATTGGTATGTGCAACATACAAATTCAGCTAAATGTTCTCCCAGAGAAGGGGAGTAGAGGCTAAAGAAGATTAAAAAAATACAAATATTATTACAAATAATGCAAGCAAAATTAGAACATGTACATTTATATAAGACATTTAGACTCATATTCTATAGGAGACAAAACACGTGTTTTTACTATAAAAAAAATAGCTTTTGCAACTTGTAAACAGAAAAATCACAGACCTCACTTCTTTTTCAGTTCTCAGTTCAAGCAACTTAAGAATGTGTCCCAAAAGTCCCAATTTAAATTCTGGTCATAAGATGGCAAGGGATTTTTCAGTTCAGTGTCACATGTTTGATGAATGCTTTAGATGGATTTTTTTGCAGTCCTTGTGGCATGATGAGTTGCAGGGCATTTGGAAGATTCCATGATGACATCTGAGCACTTCACAAGGGCTACAAGATCCTTTTGACCCATGGAGAATGTGACAAAAAATCTCACCAAAATAAAATAAAATTCCCTTTCTATTCTGAATAAAATTGCAATTGTTCTTCTGATTATCCCCTATACTCAGTTTGCCTAAATCTAATAGAATATAAGCAATTATCCTTATACTATTCAGCTAACTGGAAATAAAACAAAAATATGTCTAAAAATTATTTTACTTGCCTTCTCTATAAAACAAAAGAATATACTTGTTCCAGTTTACTCACACTTGACTCATCTCTAGTCTAGATAAATGATATCTTACCAAATTAACTCACTAGAAAAACTTCATGCAAAAAGTAAATCCTTTGTCTTTTTTATATGTCTGCCCCAAAATAGGGTGCTGATAATGTCATACATCATGAAGTAGGGATGTGAATCGTTTTTTGATGATTTAAAATATCGTCCGATATATTTTAAATCGTCAAAAATCGTTAGAGGCGATATACAATAGGAATTCCCCCGATTTATCGTCAAAAATTGTAAAACGGGGGAAGGGGGAGGGCGGGAAACCGGCACACTAAAACAACCCTAAAACCCACCCCGACCCTTTAAAATAAATCCCCCACCCTCCCGAACCCCCCCAAAATGTCTTAAATTACCTGGGGTCCAGTGGGGGGGTCCCGGTGTGATCTTCCACTCTCGGGCCATGGGTGTTTAATAGAAATGGCGCCGGCGCTACCTTTGCCCTGTCATATGACAGGGCAAAGGTAGCGCCGGCGCCATTTTGGTTCCTGTCCCCCAACGTCACGAGTGCAGGAGATCGCTCCCGGATCCCCGCTGGACCCCCAGGGACTTTTGGCCAGCTTGGGGGGGCCTCCTGACCCCCACAAGACTTGCCAAAAGTCCAGCGGGGGTCCGGAAGCAATACAAAATGGCGCCGGCCATATGGCTGGCGCCATTTTGCAATACAGCAATATGATTCGCGTGCAGGAGGTCACTTCCGGACCCCCGCTGGAATTTTGGCAAGTCTTGTGGGGGCAAAGGTAGCACCGGCGCCATTTCTATTAATGCACCCGTGGCCCGAGAGTGGAAGATCACACCGGGACCCCCCCACTGGATCCCAGGTAATTTAAGACATTTTGGGGGGGTTCGGGAGGGTGGGGGATTTATTTTAAAGGGTCAGGGTGGGTTTTAGTGTTGTTTTAGTGTGCCGGTTTTCCCGCCCTCCCCCGATTTACGATTTACACGATTTAAAAAAAAACAAAACAAAACCGCGACGATCCGATTCCCTCCCCTCCCCAGCCAAAATCGATCGTTAAGACGATCGATCACAAGATTCACATCTCTATCATGAAGATCTTGTTTCTATCATGCTGTCCCTGTCTGACTCCATGAAGCAAAAAAAGTCCATCTCTTTTCTTTCTAAGTTTAAAAGAGACAGCTAATAAATCTCATTAGTATTTGATCCCTTGCCTACTACTGGGTACAGGGATAAATAAGCAATGTATCACTTAATTAAGTTCTGAGACAGAGATCTGCCATTTCTCCAGTTCAAATTTCAACAGTGTCTGATATGTTCACAGAAATAAGTTGATAATAACATCCTTCCCAATTAAAGGAAAATCTTAAGATTTGCACATGTAAAAATGAGCATATGCATGCACAAATGCACATATTCACACAAGTGTTATTTTATAAACCTCAGACATACATGTGCAAGTAATGATGTGTGAATAAATTTGTTTGTATAAAAATGGGGCTGGCTATGGGGCCGGCCAGGGTATTCTGGTGTTGTGACAAAATTTGTGTATAAGGTGCTATTTTATAACCTGCAAATGTGAGGCATTTATGGCTGTTAAGTGCACATATTTACTCCTGCTAATTATCTGGTATAAGTCAGAATATAATTCTTTATAGCCAAAAACTTACAGGGTGAGGGGTCTGGGTAAACTGGTGGGAGTGTAGAATAAAAAACCAGAGGGGTCTTGATAAACTAGAGATAGATTGGACAACTGGTGGACTAATTGGTAAAACTGGTAATTTCCTTCACGCATGCAAACTATCAAATTTGAGAATTTACATGTGTAAAAGTCAACAAATTCTAAGAAAAATACGTGTTCCAATTCTTTATATAAATGATTAAAATTAAAAGCACAAATTCGCTCTTATAGCAGATGTCTGCCACTTATAAGGGATAGATAAGAAGGGCGACCAAAATGATAAAGGGAATAGAACAGCTTCCCTATATGGAAAAGCTAAAGAGGTTAGGGTTGTTCAGCTTGAAGAAGAGACGGCTGAGGGGGGATATGATAGAGGTCTACAAAATCATGCGTGGACTTGAACAGGTACATGTGAAATAGTTATTTACTCATTTGGATAATACAAGAACTAGGGAGCACTCCATGAATTTTGCAAGTAGCACATTTAAAACAAACTGGAGAAAATTCTGTTTCACTTTACGCACAATTAAACTCTGGAATTCATTGCCAAAGGATGTGGTTAACCAACTAGTGTAGCTGGGTTTAGAAAACGTTTAGATAAGTTTCTAGAGGAGAAGTCTATAAACTGCTATTAATCAATAGGGAATAGCCACTGCTTGTTGCCAGCATTAATAGTAGCATGGGATTTGTTTACTGTTTGAGTCTATTTCCTAGGTACTTGTATCCTGGATTGGCCACTGTTGGAAATAAGATGCTGGGCTTGACCTAGCACAGAAACTTCTTATGTTCTTATGAGTGTTCAGGTCTGTCCATTAGTCTTTTCTTTCAGTAAGGATCTTGAAACAACAAAATCAGAGGATGTTGTTGGTGAGAGAATGGAACATTTGAAGAGGAGATCTATTGTTCATCCAGGTGAGTGTGGCAGGAGCTATAGACTGAATCTCTGAGGGAGTGGTAGGGATTGTAGAGCTCAGTAGTAGGCGGATAGGATAGACTATATAGCTTTTTCTGCTATAACATTTCTTTTTTTCCATTACTAAGTACTTCTGAAGCATGCACATGATCACTCCAATAGATATCTTACTTCACTCGAAGTAAACAAACACACTCTGAAATCAATAAACAAGAACTAGTGTTCTCTTAAGGATAAAATTCATAAAACAAAATCCACAGCAGGAAAGGAGCTAATTTGAAAAAAGAGTCAGATGGCAATAGCTTCAGTGACACCCACGGGACAATAACACACATTAAATATCGATAACAGAAAAATAAAAGGGCTATAATTGCATAGGGGCAGCCTAAGGCTTCGGTGACCAGAGAGGTACCAGAGGGCAGGAAATAGCCTGGACTCCAGTATTCAAGAAAAGAACAACTTTTACTATGTTCAGAACTGAAAATACAAAAGCTTATTTACCTCAGCAGCTTCTACAAAAAAAGTCATTCATAAAAACTAATGGTATGAAGAAAACCTTTTATTTAGTTTTTTGTCTCTTTTTTTTTTTGGGGGGGGGGGGTTATTTCATGAATTTTGTTTTATTTGATGTGTATTTTATTTCTTTAGTTAAAAAAAAACTAAAAAAAAAAATTAAAAAAAACTAAAACAGAAAAAAAAAATAAATGGGGACTTCTCTCCACCCATCCCTAACACCTGAAGAAATTCTGGAACCAGGACAACTTTTATTATATACAGAACTGAAAATATAAAGCCTATTTAGCTCAGCAGCTTCTACAACAAAAGTTAAAGGTATTCATAAATACTAGGGGTATGAAAAAGAAAATAAAATATTTTTTTTAGCTTTTTGTCTCATTTTATGGGGATTTATCCCCATGAATTTCATTTCATTTAATATATATTTTGTTTATTTAATTTAAAAAAAATCTAATTAAACAGAAAAAAACCAAAAACAAAAACAGAAAAAAAAAAAGAAATGGGGCCTCCCCTCCATCCATCCCTAACACCCAAAAAATGCTTGGGCCAGGATCCTCCCTGGCCCCTACTTACTTGGTGCAGGATAGAGCCAATGATGTGACCTAGGCTTTGTGTTGGACTAGGCAGGTTACCGCAATCTTGGTCTAAGCCTTAGAAAATGCCCAGGCTTGGAGGCCTGTTCTGAATACCAGGATCTGGTTCTAAGCAAAGACATGGGTCCAGGCCTGATGCCTGGGCCTGGTCTGGAGGCCAGGTCCCAATGCCTGATGTCTTGGCCTCAGCCTAGGCCGGAGCCTGGGCACAGGTGGAGGCCCAGGTGTCATGACTCGGCTGGGTCCAGAGGTTGGGACCTGATGTCTAAGTCTCAACCAAGGCCAAGGCCTCATGCCAGGGCCAAGTCCAGAGGTCATGTCATGACTTCTGGGCCTTGACCTACAAGGGGGCCTGGCTCAGAGGCCAGGTCCTGATGCCAGGTCCAGAGCCTATGCCAAGGTCTGGAACCAGGCCCATTGCCAAGTGCCAGCCTGGAGGCTTGATTCTGATGCATAGGCCTCCATATAGGCCAGGGACCAGGCCCAGGTCCAATCCCAGGGCCTGGTCCAGAAGCCAGGACCGGATGACTGGGCCTCAGCCCAGGCCCAGGCCTGATTCATAGGCCTGGCCTCCAAACCAGCTCCCAGAATCAAGCCTGTTCCCTAGTCCTAGCTTAGGCCCAGGCCAAGGCATGGGCACTGGGACTGGGGCAGACCCCGGCTTCGAGCCTGGGCTTGGACCGAGGCCCAGGCATTGGAACAGGGCATCTGGTCTTGGCTACATCATTGCATCTGGGTGAGGGTACTGGCCATGGCATCGGGACCCATCCTCCAGAATAGGCCCTGCATCAGGCCAGGGCCTAGGCTTTGACCAGGCATCAGATCTCAGCCTCCAAGCAGGGCCTGGTATCAAGCCTGAGCTAGGACCAAGGGCCAAGCATTGTGTCCAAGCCTCTGGGGCTAGCCACAGTATCAGTCCTAGGCCTGGAACCTGGCTAAAGACGAGACCCAGGTTCGGTACCTGACCTCCAAACCTGACCACATGGGTGGGCCTGGGTCCAAGCCCTGGCCTAGGCTTAGGCCCAGGCATCAGAACCTGATCTCTTGGCTGTGCCTCAGAATTGGACTTGGTCTTGGGCTGAGGCCCAGGCTTTGGGACCCGGCCTCTGTACTGGGTTCTGGTGTTGGCCTATGGCCCAGTTTGTTGCCCAGCCTGAGGCTCAGGAGTTGGGACCCAGCCTCCAGGCTAGGCCAAGGCATCGGACCTGTGGTTGGGCTGAGGCAAGGCATCAGGACCGGCCCTTTGGGCCTGGCTATGGTGTTTGGCCTGGGCTCTGTGCTTGGCCTAGGCCCAGACCCAGGCAGCAAGACCTGGCCTCCAAGGTAGGCCCAGGCATTGGCCTGGGCTTGGGCTGAGACCCAGGCTTCAGTACATGGCCTCTCTACTAGGACCGGCATTGAGCCTGGGTACCAGGCTTCAGGACCTGGTCTCTAGACCGGGCCCTAGCATTGGGCCTGGGCTTGTGCATCAGGCTTGGGCATCAGGACCCAGCATGGACATGGCACCTGATTCTATATGGATAAAATAAGTGGGGGATGGAAATGGCCTGGGCCTTTGCTCAGGTCTCGACTGAGGTTCTGGCATCTGGCCAGGATCAGGACCAGGACCATGGCCAGGGTCAAGGCCACGACCCCAGGATCGCTCTCAGGCATAGGCCATGGCCCCTGTGTTGGGCTGCGGCTTATGTCTCGGTAAGGCCCTTGCTTTGGCCCTAGGCCTAAGCTGAGGTGTTGGCTTCACACTAGGATATGGGTCAGAGCCCCTGCTTTGGGTCTTGGCCTATTCCCTACTTGAGTCCCTGGCATCGGGCCTAGGCCTAGGTCCGATGAGTGACTTATTTTTCCTGATTTTCAAAACCTTACAAAAACCAACCAAAAGGCAAAAAGTCATATTAAAGAATACTATTCCAGTCATTCATTCAGCCCATATGGTGATATTGTACCTAACAAGAAAATCCAAATCTGCTCTCTGGTCTTTTGTAAGGTTGCTGACGTCATTTCTGTTTCCCTAAAATAAAATGTCTCTCTTCTTTTTTCCAGAGATTTTCAAAGTTGTCGAATGTTCTGTTGTAAGAGGACTGCAATGGTGTTCTTCTACTTATGTATGAGAGAGCTATGGACTAAATTTCCTCCTGATGCAGGACTTAAAAAACATGGTACCACGTCAGGTTGATGAGATTAACATCAAATATATTCAAGGTAAGTTCATTTTTATGAGCTCTAACCTATTTGGTACTTTTCATTTTGTCTTGAGTTTGGAATATCCTTCACATTTGTAAGAATTGCTGACAACTGGATTTCAATTGTATAATAAAATATACAAAAAAAATCATTAAATGAAAATGAAAGACAATAAACAATATTAGTGGTCTAAAATATTAACATGGACCACAAAGGTTGGATTCTGCCTATAATTTATATATTAAGGCTGGTTTACATAACAGGGACTACATATATATGTTTACATACTGAGTATTCTCACATTTGAAATTGGTTTTGGAATTAATGACTGAGAGTACCACATTTCTTTGGTTTACTATAGTATTTCTTGGTTATATGGGTTAGATTTGGGTAATGAAACATAAATGATCAGAAAAAGAATGTAGTTTAAACATTGTGTCAGGGACAAATGTATGCATGCATAGCTAAGAGTCTCACCCAACTGAGATAAGACTTTATCTTAGAGTAAAAATAGTTTGTGCAGAAACATAAAGCTTTTATCAACTTTCTATCCACTAGATGGCAGTTTTGTTTTATCTGGGGATTAAATAAAAAAAATGCCTGTTGAAATATTATATGGTTATTTATAAATGCAGTTGTGAAACTACAGTTCCATTCATAACCCTTTAACCTGTGTCAGCCTCGCCTGCATATAACCCTAGAATTCACAGAATGACAAGTATGCTGGGGTCCTACAGGGGGTAATTATGACAAAAAAACAAAAAGAACCCTTACCCTCTCAAGGCAATCTCTATTCCTTGGATAACATCTTTCTCACTGAAACTAAATTAATATACCCTTCATTTTTTCATTCAAAGTGCCTTCCCTCCCACTCCCTCTCTCCCCCCAAAAAACAACAGATATGCAGCTTACTTCTATATAAATAATTAAAATAAGCGAAAAGAATGGAAGAAAACAAACACTCAACATAAAAAATGTAGAGGTAGATTTTAAGAGCCGTGCACAGGCATACATGTGCATGCATTTGCCGGCATGTGCACATTGGCACAGAGATTTTAAAACATACACACGTATATGTGCATATACATGCATGTGTTTTAAAATCAGCTATTGAAGTGTACATATGCACATGATTTCACATTGATGTGCGCATGTGCACATCAATGTGAATTTGATGTAAACCGAATTTGATTTGATCTGTATCAAGAAATTCGGTATAGAAAAGCCTTAAATAAATAAATAAAATAAATGTGCATACAAATGCCGCCTTGCTCACGTAAGTAGAGGAGATTTTACTAGAAATGCACGTCAACACAATTACCTCTATTCCCAGTTTGTCCCTCAGTTCACCCCAGTAAAGGAGAGGACTTCCTAACACCCCTAGCTAACTAGCCTCTCTTTTATCCTATTAGACACAAGCCTTAAACCCCACTGATCTACCCTATTTTTCTTTTTTACAATTTACATGCCGTTCACAACAGAAGTAAAATAACACGGTAGGGGACCCCGGCGCATACTTGTGTGCATAATGACTTACGCACACACTTCGCTGTGCAGTTCAGGCCTGCCCATGTCCCACCCATGCCCCACCCAGACCACGCCCATGCCCTGACCCTTTTGTCAAAAATTATTTTTGTGTGCGTACCAGGAGATATGCTCATACCCGCATGGGTTTTAAAATCCACGCAGCATGCGCTTCACCAAGCCACGTGTCTATCTCACAGCTTCAGCGCACGTAGGACTTTTAAAATCGACCAGATGGTAAATATGGCCACTGGTAGATGGTGGCTAAAGGAGCCACTGCATTCTCCACTCTTTGTCAGTGGCTGAATTCCCCTACCATACAATATTGATCACATGTCTACATATATCACCATAAATGATTAATGTATGATGATAAGTAAGCAAAAATGGTTATCAGAAAAAATTAAATAATGGTTACCATGGTATTTCATCTGTAGGAAACCATTTGAATAATATAGCCCTAAAAACACAGTGCAATTGTCATGCTTCAGGGAGGTGAGCTCTTGGACCACTGAGGAATTGGTTCATCCTGGTTCGTGCAAGCACGGATTAGGCCCTGACAGGCAGCAGCTGACATGATGCAGGCTAAGGTCAGGAAAGAACAGAGGCTAGGCAGAGATGAAAAGCAGGCTAATGTCAGGGCTGGTAGAGTTCAGGCAGAGGTCAGTGCAGGCAGCAAGCAAATCAATACAAAGGGCCAGGCCGGGGCAACAACAAGAAGTAAGTCCAAATGCAAAGAAAGGGCAGGGCAAGCAGGAACCAGAACAGGCAGGGAGTCAGGAGCAGGCAAAGAGGCAGATAGGCAAGCAGGAGACAGGATCAAGAGCGATATCACCACCATGGCAAAGGAATCTCCAAATGAACTGTTGCTGAGGCTTTGGTTTGTTGCACTGAGGTTACTTATATGCTTGGGAGGTGCTGATGTCATTAATGGGTGCCACAAGAAGTCGTAGCTTCTGGGCCCATAAAGGCTCAGGAGCAGCTGGCTATTTAAGTCAGGTCCACAGAATGGAGCATGATGCTGGGGGCCATGTTGCAATGAAGGAATGGTAAGGAGCATTGCCACCGGATTACATGGTGTGCGGTGTATAGCAGAAACCGAAGTGCTCAAAGTAGGATGATGGTAAAGGAATTACCCTCATAATTGAAGATACTGAATATCTAACATGCAATAGAACCTGAGAGCAAAATTCAAAGCATTTATCTGGATAATTTGTGAGTTTTTGGATAAATGCTGATGTTTAATATCACTGGAACTTATCTGGCTAAATTTTATCCAGGTAAAATTTAGCTGGAAAATATAAGGACATTTCAGGACTGTTCAAGGGTAGGGAGGAGATAGCTGAGCATCTCATCTGCCTATCTCTGACAACAGGAGTTAGCCAAAGCTTTTCAGCTACTCTAGATGTGGCTATGAGCAGATATAAAATTATCCAAGAATGTGTCCCTAGATAATCTCAAGCATAACCAACTATATTCAAAAGCCTATAGCTGGTTATGCAGCACATTTACTGTAAAATAAAATAAAAATAAGCTTCACGGGCCTGGTGGCCTGATTCTCAGACTCCCTTCCCAGTCCCAAAAAATGGGGCCTATGGCCTGATCCCCCTTTCTCACACTTCCGGCCACCCAAACCCTTCCAAATTTTAAAAATTGAATTGCACTGGGTCTGCTCGCCAATCTTCCCTATCCCCTTCCCATTTTGTCAGAAAAGAAAACTCTGACCCCCTTCTCCCCTCCTTTTCCTCCCTCCTTTTCCTCCCTCCTTCCCCATCCACCACCCCAACCTTAACTCTCCCAACCCAGTCTTTGCCCTGTCAAACCCCTTACTGCTGCTGGGATTGTGGTAATATTTTTCCTGCTCTCAGTGGCTTCCAGCATTGCTCTGTCACAGGATCATACTGTCAGAGCAATGCTGGAAGCTGCCAGGAGTAATATGAGCATACTGTGATTCTGGTGCGTGCGCATCAGTAAACCTTTTAAAGGTCCCGCAGCGGGAACCTGGCCGCAGACCCAGATGCTGATGTCAGATCCTTCAGCGTATAAATGCTCAGGCCTTGCATCATAGCATTGCCTTTGCAACAGATCTCCTGGGTTCCCTGTTTGGTTCTGAGTACTCGTTGCCTCCGTGCTTCCTTGTTCTGTGTTCCTGATTGTCTCCAAGTTCCTGATTCCTCGTTCGTCTCATCTGTACTCTGATTGACCTCCTGGTGCCAACCTCTGCTATGTCTGACCTTGCTATGTCCGACCTTCTCCAAGCCTGACCTCTGCTATGTACAACCTTGTCTGCCTTCTCCAAACCTGACCTCTGCTCGCCCGACCTCGCCTGCTTTCTCCGTGCCTTGATCATTGCTACGCCTGACCACGCTTGCCTTCTCCATGCCTTGACCATTGCTACGGATGACCACTCTATAGACTCCTTTGTGCCCAGAATTGTACGTATGCTTGGTACACCCTCCAATTGCCACCAGCTCTCATCCAAGTTCAGTTGCACCTCTGTCCCTATCCTCTGGACGTGGACTCCTAAGGCTCTGGCCTTTCTTTGCTCAAGCACCTTCAGTAAATCCTCGTTCCTTGATGCTTGGGTTCCTGTACTGGGACCAGTCCAGAATAGAACTACACCACCTTCTGGCTGCTGTCTCTGGGCTGAACTACCTGCCTTTGACCTTCAATCTCAAGGCCCACCTAAGTCCTGCCAGCTCCGGAACCCAAAGTCTCAACCCAAGGGGAACGTGGGCTGGTATAGGTGAAACTCCAGTGGCCTCTAGCTTCAGCCCACTCCACCTGCTGTCGGTGGGGACCCGTAGGCCCTTGCCTGCAGGTTGCGTCAACCCCACCTCAGCCCAATAATCCACCTCCAGCGCAACAATCAGTGATATTCAAACATAGGGGGTCATTTTTCAAAATGCGATAAGGCATTTTCGCTAGCGTTAAGGGCTTATCGCATGTGAAAAGGCCCGTTAACGCATGCAATCGTATGGTACGATGCAAATTCAGAAAATAGGAGGAGTGTGGGCTGGGTTATAATGTTGATTTTAACTACACCTCTTTGGATTGTGTTAGCTGCTGTGAGGTAAGGTTTCATTGCCATTTATGATGTCTCCTGTAAGTCATATTTCAGGTGAATCCAGAGCCTTAGGGGGGGGGGGAGGGGGGGGAGGGAGAGAGAGAGAGAGAGAGAGAGAGAGAGAGAGAGAGAGAGACTGGCCATAATATCATGGTCAATAGGGAGGTATTTGTATCCCTATGGTAGGCCCACCTAGTAACTTGAGGTGGGGTTTAGGTAAGAGTGTAGGGGGTTAGGGGCCACTTTGACATTCTACGTGACACCTGCGAACAGAACAGTGGTCTCTTGTGAAAATTTGATGACCTTTGGAGTGAGGAAACTCTCCAAGATGAGATTTGGGCAAGGTTCTCTCAACCTAGCTTGATGGATTCTCTACCTGGGTAACATCAAGCTAGGTTGAGAGAACATTGGACAAATCTCATCTTGGAGTGAGTTTCCTCACTCCGAAGGCCATCAAATCTTCACAAGAGACCACTGTTCTGTTCGCAGGTGTCACGTAGAATGTCAAAGTGGCCCCTAACCCCCTACACTCTTACCTAAACCCCACCTCGAGTTACTAGGTGGGCCTACCATAGGGATACAAATACCTCCCTATTGGCCATGATATTATGGCCAGGCTTGCTCTCTCTCTCAGACAATTAACAATGGTCCCCTGGTGGTTGAATGAAGGAAATATAACAGGTCAGACACATTGCAGAATCTGAAAATGGTATCACAATTTGTGCTAACTTAGCTTTTCACACAGGTAATTAGTACTAAATGCTATATTAGCATAAAGCACACCCCTTTTGCTATCGCATGCGGTACTTACCGCATTTTGATAAATCCACACCATAGTCAGTTAGGTTTCAAAATTTTCCAGTTTTCTTATAGCTGGATAACTTTATTACAGGGTATTCAGTGGGACGGTTAGCCTACAGAATATCCCTGATAGCTTATTCAGCTAACTTTAGTTGGATACATTATCCATTATCCAAGTTTTTAAATATTAGCTTCAGCATGTACTACAGTATTAAACATATGAATGTATATCACTGTAATATTTTCCCTATGAACATCTAATGGCACTATTTATCATAATATTTAAGTTAAACCAGCTTTTATAGTTTAAGGCTAGCTGAATCATAAGCTGTATAAGCTGAAATGTGCCCCACAGACATAGCACTAAAATAAACTCTTTGAAGAAGAAAATTCTATTTAATTATAAAAAAAAAGGCATTGCCTGAATAATTATGTGTGTGTATGTGTCTATGTGTGTGTGTGTGTGTGTGTGTGTGTGTGTGTGTGTGTGTGTGTGGTGGGGGGGGGGGGGTGTGTGCAGGGGTTCCAGGTGTTAAAACTAAGATCACTGGGAGGCTTATGAGGAAACTGATCCATTCCACTGGAAGGAATAATCAGTATGTTTTGTTACATATCAGATTCCAAATTATATACGTATTTGTGTTTTTATTTATCCAAACATGCGCCACTATTTATTAGCACTATATAACCACAAAGGTCATTTCAACATCGCAAGCTTCTGACGCAGCTCAGTGACAGCACTGGTTTAATAGCAGAAATCAAATTATAATAATAGAGTCTAAAGGATTAATGGTTTGTTTCTTTCCTTCTTTCACAATGTCTTTCTGAAGACATTTGGACCAATGCAGAGCTCACAAGGAAACCATACTCTGCAAATGCACAGTAGATAATGTAAACTTTTGCTAAATATATCAGTTTGCACAAAATTTGTTAGTACATTATACAATGCACAACAAGTTTAAGTGCTGGTTGCATGCAACATTGCACTGGAGAAGGTCCAGAGAAGGGTGACCAAAATGATAAAGGGGATGGACCAGCTCCCCTATGAGGAAAGGCTAAAGAGGTTAGGGCTGTTCAGCTTGGAGATTAGACAGCTGAGGGGGGATATGATAGAGGTCTTTAAAATCATGAGAGGTCTAGAATGGGTAGATGTGAATCGGGTATTTACTCTTTCGGATAATTGAAGGACTAGGGGGCACTCCATGAAGTTAGCAGGTAGCACATTTAAAACTAACTCGAGAAAATTCTTTTTCACTCAATGCACAATTAAGCTCTGGAATTTGTTGCCAGAAGATGTGTTTAGTGCAGTTAGTGTAGCTGGGTTTAATTATGATTTGGATAAGTTCTTGGAAGAGAAGTCCATTAACTGTTATTAGTCAAGTTGACTTAGGGAATGGCCTCTGCTATTACTGGCATCAGTAGCATGGGATCTTCTTAGTGTTTGGGTACTTGCCAGGTACTTGTAGCCGGATTTGGCCACTGTTGGAAACAGGATGCTGGGCTTGATGGACCCTTGGTCTGACCCAGAATGGCAATTTCTTATGTTTTTTATGTTCTTAGAGGCAAATACAAATGTTTGAAATCTGCAGAACATAGTGGCAGTGACAGGCAGTACTATGTTTGAGCAGCTATAAGAGGTACTCAGTGGCAGGTGGAAAGGTGACTATGGCAAGCAGAACTGTGTGACAAAAAAGCAAAAGGTGCCAGCATCAGGCAGTAATGTACAGCTGTTAGTGATGTACCGAAGACAGAATGCAATATTGTAAGAGTATGTGAGTATCAAAAAGTTATGTAATGCAAGTTCTTCAGGAAGAACAAATAATTATTCTGTGCATTGGCTGAAAGCTCACTGGTAGACTCTATGTAAGGGAAAGACCCTTAAACAGTGTTTGTGCACGTTCATTTGCTGAAGAAGTTTTGACCCTTATTTGTAAGATGTCCTCTACAATAATGTAATTTGGCAATGCCACTTGTTATTGCCACCAGATCATGGTAATCCTTTCTGTTGTCACCTGTACTGATAATATTTGGCTATATCAAACATCTGCTATTTACTAACTCCAGTACTGTCACCACTTGCAATAGCTTCTTGCTATTCCTGCTCCTTAGTACTTTCTTGTACTTTCATGGGTTTAAGACTTTCACACAGTATTTTCTTCAAACTGCAAATCATTGGATTGAAACAGCTGCCGATCTTAACTTGAATTGCTTGGATTAGACTGAAACTAGATTTACATTGGAGCATCTTACAGAGAAAATCAATTTCTTCTTCTTCTTTTCAAAGTTTGTGGTTTTCTGTGTAGATTCTGCTTTTTCCCACTGTCACCATACAGAGAATAAACCGCAGATCAGAGATTGGCTCATGTGTACCAAACTTTCTAGAGCTGCCGGGCCACATGCATGCTCTGTTCAGTAGAAAACTCTGTCTCCTCTTGGGAAGATTTTTGGTGAATATAGTAGAAATGTCTTATCTGATCTGTAAAATGCAGATTGCATTCCATGATTGTATCAGAGTTCAACAATGGCTGCCTTTGCCAACATACTTTTCAATTCCTTGTAGTTTTTGTTTCCGTGTCATGCCCAGCATAGACTGAAAAAGAAAGGGCAGTGCCCCTAATGATTGAACTATGGTGTCAAAGCTCATTTCTCAATACAGATCCATTTGTTTTGTTTTGGTCACTCAGCATCTGTCTACTACAAGACTCCCCGGATGTCCCCCTTACAACAGTGCCCAGCTTCATGCAGGAACAAGAGCCCTATTATTGGTCAGGGAGGCAGAAAGGAGAACTGACATCATTAAAATATAATAAAACATAGCATGGAGGCAAATGCAAATCAGGACCATGTCAGGCCATCAGAATGAGGGTCTCTTTTGGATTCAATGGGACAATAGTTCATTTCTTGGGGGGTTTTTTTTCCCCCCTCCAGTTAATGAGTTAAGCATTAGATTAATCAGCATTAGATTAAGCTCTTTACTAAACAAACCAGTTTCAACAAAGGATGGTGAGGAGTTAATGTTTCTGGACTGACAAACAAAGCTCAGGGACTGTATGCATTTTATTTTCTACATAATTTGACCAAACTGGGCTTCACAGAATCAATGAAATAAAATATAATGAAAATTGTAAATAAAATCATAAACCAAAGACAAACATATAGGGGCGGATTTTAAAAAGCATTTACATGCGTAAATCTGGGTTTTACGCATGTAAATGCACTTTACTCGAGTAAGTGGGCTTTTGAAAATTGCTACAATATATGCCATTGAATCGTCCATAGGATTATTCGCATAAGTGCACTTTACGTGAGTAAATGGCTTTTGAAAATTGCTACAATAGTAGTTACATTTATGCGCGTAACTCCTTTGAAAATTACCCCCATAGTAACTAGAGGAAATCAGAATGTTTGATAAATCTGAAGCTTTTCAGACATGAGAGACATGGATTTAGCAAAACCTGAGCTAAATTGGGACACTATAGGATTAGTAATTCTTGCATTTTGGGATCATTGAATAGTTGATTGGACTCTAGATATCCAGTCAAAAGACAGAGCTTGCATTCACAGATTTCATTGCTATCTAATGTTACACATAGTAATAATTTCCTGGTGCATAATAAATACTAGTAATGTGATATGCTGGGACACTTTCATGCTGCAGTTTACAAATTTGTGAAAAGTCTCTTTTTAAAATACAGCAGGGCATTAGTAATGTTTCCAGAACCTGAGCTATAGTAGATGAACTGTATGGCAAGGGAAAAGAGTCATGCTGGTTGTATCTTGAGGATTTTTGTTGTTATGATATCAGTTGGTTGTTGAACACCATGGGAATGACTGTGGTGGCTGATCAAGGTATTAAGACAGGCAGAGAAGTCAAAGCCTACCCTACTGAGTTTACATCTTCAGTTTGTTTGTTTTTTTACCATACTTTTTCACCATTGAGACAGCACACTGAAGAATGCTGTTTGTTTAATGTTTTACTTATCAGAGTTAGATGGTGGCTGCTTCTAACTTTGAAACTGACTTGACTCTTACTCCCAATACCAAACCACTTTTATCTACCCTAACATGAAGTAGAGATTAAAATAGTCACTACAGGCAAACCTGTTTCTGCAGTTTAACATGGAGAATGGGAATTTCTGTGAGATTTCAGTTTTGAAAGGCTTGCACAATTTTATCTGCAGTTCTGTAATTCTCGTAGATTTTTGTCAAAGACTGAACATGATCTTGTTTCCCTCCCCCTTGCCTGCTTCTCCCTGATCTGAAATCAACTATGGTGAGCGAAGGAGAACATGAAGGTAAGAAAGTTGAGGGAAAGAGAGAAATGTATATACAATTTTAAATAAATAGTAGGTGATCCCAAGAGGAAGATCCACCTGATCCCATGGCAGTGTCCTCACAGGCAGTGAGCAGTGCAAGAACAGCTCAACCCAGGCTCTAAATCCACAACATCTGATTCAGTACTGAGGAGAATGACCTTCCTGAGAAAATCCTGAAGCACTACCCAATTCTTTTTGGGAAAGAGTTCACGAAGAGATTGAAAGTAATAAAGAACTAGTTGTGGAAGGAAACCACCATAGCTATCAGCAGTTTGTAGTTGCCCTGGCTTACTGCGGACCACTGCAAGAGGAGGTACTGAGATTGCAAGTTACTATTCCGAAAGAAGGCATCAAAAATATAGGATCATAAAAGGGAAAACCAGAGGAAGGTGGTTATGGTCCATATAGCTCAGTGCTATGGGAGAAAGAAAGAAGGCTGTCCTGGGATCTGAAAAGGTGAAAGGTCTGTCTGATAAATAAGACATGGTTGTAGCTCTGGCTGCAGAATAAGCAAGCAAAATATTTTATTCTTCCTGCATGTCATTACATCCATTAAGCAGGGGAGTAGTGGGCAGTGTCTCAGAAGCCTCACATACACATATGAAGTCCTTCACATGGAAGACTAACACCTAGCAAAAGCAATCAGGAAATGCTACAGGGATCTAATTCAGGGGCACAAAGTTCAGGAGAACATATCTTAACTTCCACTTTACTCTCATCTCTAAATCAGTGTGTACACTAGCTCTCATAGATACAATCTTACATGGAAAATGGGGACTAATACTTTTCTACACCTTATGCAACATCAATAAGATAGGACAAAATTAAGACTCATCTCTGATAGTCTCCATATAGGAAGACATCAACACTCTCTTGCTCTTCCCCTCCTTCTCATAGTGTTTTAGCCATCATGCCACCCTCTATAGCTGGGACCCAGGTCATACCAGAGGTAAAGTCCTACTCAATGATGAAGAACTAGGAAGAAGATGAGGGATGACAGTTGAAGAGTGAATGCCAGCAGGCGGCAAATAATGAGGATCCAGGAATTCATGAAGCAAAAGAAGCTCTCTGGGCTGAGGCTACCTCTAGCAGTCCTTTGTTCTCCACTTCTTCCAAAACTTCTTTTGAAAGCCCTGGAATCCTAGGAAGCTGCCTCCCAGCCATTCCATTGGCATGAGCTCCTCATGGGACACAGCAAGATGAGTACTGTGGACTCAGAAGAGTGGAGAATCAAATGCATATACATATGGACATCCAGGATTTATAATCAAAATGTCTCAAAGCTGCACACAATCTTCACCTAAATATTTGACCACTTACAGACAATAGAGGACAACATATTTTGCACCATGTATGACCTTGGCAATACAATGAGGTAGAAAATAGAGGTCCAGCACCAGTTGAAGTCATGTTCTATGCTTTCAACTAAGTTTACACAGACTCTATCCACATGTATGAGCAGCTCAAGGCAGTGGGGCCCCAGAATAAAAGGCCATCAGGGTGGATCTGTAACCCTAAAATGCCCTTTTTGGTGGAACTAGCCACACCCCTGAAGGAACACTTCTGCCTTCCCTGGAAGTAGTTATAGCAGCTACTGTCTTACCCTGCTGTATTTCCTAGAGGCAGATTGAGCTCTGGAGTCTCAATGCATGTTGAGAATGGTGAAGGGAAGACTGCTTCAGACTTGCTAGAAACTGGGAAACATTTTAGGTAAGCAGGAGCTTACTCTAATGAGATGGACTTCACCTTAACCAGGGTGGAATACAGCTGCTGGCACTAACAAAAAGGAAATGGTGCACTGTATTCCCACAATTCAACAACAATTATATAGACTCAAAATTTTGACCGTCATAATAGGCATAGTCGTATAGTGCTGTTAGACTTTATTACTCTGCCTTATATTTAATCATAGGTCAGTCCTCAATAATTTTTTCAAAAATGTTTTCTGTGTTTGCTTACTGTGACATCCTTCACCCATTAAAATATGAAAATTGCATTTTTAGCATTGTCTCCGTATAATTATACTGGACTTTAACTTTTATGCTGTAAAGTTCCTTTTTTCGCCCGTCAATTTTCAAAGTACGGTACCAATGCCCAACACGGAGCTGTGTTTCGGACAACAAAGTCCTTTGTCAAGGGCTTAGTTGTGCGTAAAAAAAAAAAAAATTGTAGTCATTTCTGCAACAATATACCAAATTTCTCAGAGCAAACAGTGCTACTTATTATTAGGGCAGCATGGTGATTATCAGCGTTTTTTTTTTACATTTCTCTTCCAGTCTTTCCCAGATCTTAATTATATCCAAACTTGGGCCGGGATTTATCAAAATGCTGTAAATATTGCATGTGATGGGAAAAGGGGTGTGTTTTATTGCAACTTGCACTAATACCTATGTGAAGAGCTAAGTTACCACAAATTGTGATCATTTTTTTGCACTTTGAGATAAGTGCTAGAATGTGGTATTTCCTACATACAACCACTGAGGGGACCGTGTGTTCTACTGAGAGAGAAAGAGAGAGAAAGAAAGAGAGA
Source organism: Rhinatrema bivittatum (assembly GCF_901001135.1). Classification (NCBI taxonomy): domain Eukaryota; kingdom Metazoa; phylum Chordata; class Amphibia; order Gymnophiona; family Rhinatrematidae; genus Rhinatrema; species Rhinatrema bivittatum. The sequence goes on from NC_042618.1 coordinate 128,191,464, forward strand.
AAGAGAGACTAGCCCTAATGTCCTGACCCTAGATAGGTATTTATATCTCTATGGGAGGCCCACCGAGTAACTCTAGGTGAGGTTTAGTATTAGTGTAGGGGTTTGGGGCCATTTGACATTAATGTGAGACGTACGAACAGAACAGTGCTCTCTTGTGAACATTTGATGACCCTCGGAGTGAGGAAAAGCACTCAAAGATGAAATTTGTTCAATGTCCTCTCAACCTAGCATGATGGACTCTCTACCTGGGTAACATCAAGCTAGGTTGAGAGTACATTGCACAAATCTCATCTTTGGGTGAGTTTCCTCACTCCGAGGGTCATCAATGTTCACAAGAGAGCACTGTTCTGTTCGTACGTCTCACATTGAATGTCAAAGTGCCCCTAACCCCCTACACTACTACCTAAACCTCACCTCAAGTTACTAGGTGGGCCTCCCATAGAGATATAAATACCTATCTAGGGTGAGGGCATTATGGCTTGTCTCTCTCTCTCTCTCACAACTGCAATAAATGAGGGGGTTGGTTTATACATGATTTTGCAGATCTTAGTATAGAGAATTCCAATCCATTGTGCTATTTAAACCTGCTAGAGCTACTGTGTTCATCCAAAATATCCATTGGTGCGCCCTCAAATTCAATGCTGCATTGGGATCTTCCACCTCTAGGAAACATGATCCATGACATGGCACTGTACACTTTGAAATAAATGTTTTTTTTCTAAACAGTGAGCCGCCATTGGTGCTAACATTTTTCCCATTGTAATACAGGAGATATGGAAAGGTTTAACAGTAGGAATATACTATCATCTGCTTTACCAGGATGATGAAACAGACTGTGAAATACCTACATATTAGACAAATTAATAATTTTGAAAACTACAGAGAGTAGGATTAAATGGACAATTTTCTCAGTGGAAGGGAGTGGACAGTGGAGTGCCTCGGGGATCTGTATTGGGACCCTTACTTTTCAATATATTTTAAATGATCTGGAAAGAAATACGATGAGTGAGATAATCAAATTTGCAGATGACACAAAATTGTTCAGAGTAGTTAAATCACAAGCAGATTGTGATAAATTGCAGGAAGACCTTGTGAGACTGGAAAATTGGGCATCAAAATGGCAGATGAAATTTAATGTGGATAAGTGCAAGGTGATGCATATAGGTAAAAAAAAAACCATGCTATAATTGCACAATGTTGGGTTCCATATTAGGTGCTACAACCCAAGAAAGAGATCTAGGCGTCATAGTGGATAACACATTGAAATCGTCAGTTCAGTGTGCTGCGGCAGTCAAAAAAGCAAACAGAATGTTGGGAATTATTAGAAAGGGAATGGTGAATAAAACGAAAAAAGTCATAATGCCTCTCTATCGCTCCATGGTGAGACGGCACCTTGAATACTGTGTACAATTCTGGTCGCCGCATCTCAAAAAAGATATACTTGCGATGGAGAAGGTACAGAGAAGGGCTACCAAAATGATAGGGGGAATGGAACAGCTCCCCTATGAGGAAAGACTAAAGAGGTTAGGACTTTTCAACTAGGAGAAGAGACGGCTGAGGGGGGGATATGATAGAGATGTTTAAAATTATGAGAGGTCTAGAACGGGGTAGATGTGAATCAGTTATTTACTCTTTCGGATAGTAGAAAGACTAGGGGCACGCCGGAAGTTAGCATGGGGCCACATTTCAAACTAATCGGAGAAAGAAGTTTTCTTTTTTTCACTCACGCACAATTAAACTCTGGGAATTTTTGCCAGAGGATGTGGGTTATGGCAGTTAGTAATAGCTGTGTTTAAAAAGGATTGGATGAGTTCTTGGGAGAGCAAGTCCATTACCTGCTATTAGTTGCACTAAGAGAATAGCCACTGCCATTAGCAATGGTAATATGGAATAGACTTAGTTTTTGGGTACTTGCCAGGTTCTTATGGCCTGGATTGGCCACTGTTGGAAACAGGATGCTGGGATTGATGGACCCTTGGTCTGACCCAGTATGGCATTTTCTTATGTTCTTATGGGGGATGTTCTTATGGGGGATGTTCTTATGGGGGACATAGCCATCTCTGCATCTTCAAGTTGGACTGAACTAACTAATTTGCACAAGCGTTGGATACGCACAGAGCTACATGGAGTCACAATGGTTGAATACCTTAAACACCAGCGCATTCCACGAGGACTCAGAATGGTGAAAGAACCCAAAATTTATACTGAGTATCCGGAATTTCTGGAACAATGGTCCCATGTTCTGAATAAATGCTCAATGGACTTGATGTTATTAATTGTTAGTCAAACGCGTAAGATATCTCAGGAAATTCAGCAACAGTCTGATACCATGTTGGAGTCCCTAAAAAACAAAGTGGCATTAGATCTATTTGACAACACTTTACAGGAGTTTAAGCGCAATATGGAAAAATTCAAAGAAGAGATAAAAACCACCAAAATTGAAAAATTCCATAGAGACGAAGGGGATTATAAGAAAGGATTGGTTTACCCCTGGTTAAATCAGGAAGTCAAGCCAAAGAAAGTTACCTTTGATATGTCTGATCATTCATCAGGAAGTGATGAAGAAAACCCTTTAGGGGACGCCTCAAAACCAACATATCAATGAGGTCAACGAGGACAAACATACAGGGGCAGAAGAAGAGGGTCCCGCAATTATCAACACACAGAGTGGAGTCGACCGAGAACCAGGTCGCAATACCCCTCCAACAAACAAACTCCGGGACAAATGGAGTGGACTTAACAACAGCAGTAATTAACATATCGGGGTGCCCCCTTACTACACTTGAAGAACAAATATTGAATAAAGGCTTAAATTTTGTGCCAACCCAGAGACACGATCCCTTTCAGTTCCGCTGTGACTTCCACAAGTTCATTCGTCAACTACAAAGGAAAATTTACTTGACCCAATCCCCTTTTACAAGTTCACCCACTACTATTACACCAATTGTTAAACTCAATTTTTGCACAAGGGCCTTCTTAAAATCATAAACACTTAAACACTTTTTTTACATTGGTGATGCATGACGTTGAAAATATTGAAAAATTAAATCCCCATTCTTTTTTCAATTTAACTAGAGAAGAATCATTGGCCTTACATCAATTGCAAGATAGACGGGACATAGTAATAAAACCGGCTGACAAGGG